>NW_028190291.1:0-147500 GCF_048542155.1 Nylanderia fulva
TGCATCATTAAATTTTACTTTTATATTACTTTCTAATTCGTTTTTTCTTACACCCCTTACCAGCATAACTTTCGTTTTGTTTATATTTAATTGCAACTTATTAATTTTCAACCAGTCTTCAATTCTTTCCATTTGCTTATTAAGATTATCATTTATCTCTTGGCTTGAGTACCCTGTTGTATATATTAATGCATCATCTGCAAACAGTCTAATTCCACAGCTGCCACAAACAATCCTAGGCAAGTCATTTATATAAAGCAAAAACAATAACGGTCCCAGTACCGATCCCTGCGGGACCCCCATTTCAACGGCAATAGGATCTGATAATATTCCATTGAATTTTACTCTTTGCGATCTGCTTTCCAAATAACTCTTAAACCAACTAAGTACTGCCCCTTCTATTCCATACCACTCCAATTTCTTTAACAATATCTCCCTATTCACTAGCTCAAATGCCCTTCTCAAATCTAAAAATATAACCCCTATCATCTTTCTTTCACCTATGCTCTTCTTCCAGTCTGAGATAACCCATTGAAGGGCTGTCTCACACGAATGCCTCGCTCTAAACCCTGATTGGCACTCCTTCAATAGATTATTATTCTCCAAATATTCCACTAACTGATTATGAACTATTATTTCTAGTATTTTCTCGTAAATCGGTAATTTATTTATTGGTCTAAATTCTTCAATTTTTTTTGTTTTTTGTATCTTTGGTATAGGAACTACTATTGCTTCTTTCCATTTACTCGGAAAATTTCCTTCCTCTAATGATCTGTTAAATAAATAACATAATTTTGCACCTGCTACCATTACTATTTTTTTCATTATTTCCACAGTTATTCCTTCCTCTGTACCACTTTTGCTTTCCAAATTACAAACTATTTTATTTAATGTTTCTACATCAATTACTTTAAACGTTTCAAATTTGTTTACTGTATATTTATTAACTTCTAAATCTACATCATGGTCATCTTCAGTCATCACCTGTAAACTATCTACAAAAAACCTATTAAATATATTTGCCATTTTATATATATTATTCTTTATTATATTACCACATTGGATTTCCTTGTAAATATTATTATTGTATATTTTGCCCTTCAACAATTCTTTGAGTAACCCCCAAATTTGTTTCGGATTTTTCTTATTTCTATCCAGTTTAAATTCAAAATACTCTTTCTTAGCTTTTCTACATTCATCAACCACTTTGTTTCTCCATTTCCTATACAATTCCCATGCTTCTTCATTCTTACTCGTTTGTGCTAATTTATAGGTTTCATCCCTCCGTTTTACTATTTGCCGAATCTCATCTGAGAACCATTGCTTACCCTGTCTCTTCTTTTTCAAACTGATTTCCTTTCTTGGTGCAACCTCATCAAGACATTTTACAATCGCGTTTACAGTTAAGTTTGCCAAAACATTGACATTATTTTCATCTATAACATTTATACTACTATCAATCATACTTATAAACTTTTCCACATTTATTCTTTTATAGTCTCTGCATACAATCGTTCTGTTCTCTGTCTCTTTTACTCCTACGTTCCAGCATACCATGACTATCGAATGGTCCGTTATTTTTGGCTTATGCAATACAGTTACTTCTAATTCCTCATTAGCAAATACCAAATCAATTATTGTCTCAGATATGCTTACAATTCGCGTTGGCTCGTTGACTAATTGCTTCAGCCCTACTGAATTCATTATTCTTATTAATTTATTTTGACAATAATTTTTGATCTTCATGTTTATGTTAAAATCACCCATTATTATAACGCTCCCATTCAACAAGTCATTATTGCACACTTCCTCCAGGAAATCTAAGAAACTAGCATCACTACCGCTCGGCGAATGATAGATTAACATTAACGATCCCTTATAATTTCTATCACTAATTTTTACCGTTATTGTCTACCAATTTGTTTCACATTTGTTTATTTCCATAATCTTAAATTTGATCAACTTATCTACATATAATAGTACTCCTCCCGTTCTACCAGATTCAGAATCCCCTCTCACGCATATGTATCCTACAATCTCTAATTCATGATCCTCAATATCACTTGTTACATGTGTCTCTGTAAATCCCATTATAACTGGTCTAACTTCCTCTAACAGTACATTTTCTATTTCATCTTTATGCTTTAAAAATCCTTGCACGTTTAAACATATCATCCTGCCCTCTCCATTTTTTATCTGCTATAAACTACTAATTATTTTACTTTTTTGTTTTTCTAATTCTCTTTTATAACATGGACAACTCGTGTCAAACGATGAATGATCTGAATTTACGTTTTTGAGTTTAAAATTTTTAACTTTTTCTTCGCAATTTACACATTTTCTTGTGCTACTTCTACATTCATTCGTCCCGTGATTTCCCGCACATTTTCCGCAAGCTATTTTTTTTTTTACAGTCTTTCGCAAAGTGATAATAGCCGGAACACTTATAACATCTTAATATCCCTATGTGATCCTGTACTTTACATATATTCCATCCAATTTTCACTTTTTTATCTTCCAGTATTATTTCGTGTGTCTTGTCATTCACTTCCGCTATAATCGTCATTCGCTGAGTTTTCCATTTTTGCGATTTATGCACAATTTTACCTTGTACACTATTCCTCTTGAATCCATTCTGCTCTTCCATTTTTTCCCAGAATTCTTTTTCTTCCCTACAGTCTTCTTCGTCCACATCAAATATTTTTATTCTCCTCTTCTTCTTTTTTGGAGCTTGTATAATATACTTTTCGCCCAGGTCAATCGCCACTTTCTCTTTTAATATTTCTGCTTGTTCATTACTCTCACATCCTACTACAACTGCTCCTTTAGTCATTTTCTTCATTTTTGTAATTTCTATTCCCAATTTGGTCACATCAATTTTGTTCTTAATGTCCCTCTTAGTTTCCTCGCTCGAGTTCGTATCTTCTTCATTCAATGGCTTTATTATAATTACCGCTTCCTTTTTATTTGACACTGCATCACTATAACTCTTCTCTCTATTTCCTGCTTCCTGGGCACCTGTTCCCATCAACGGCACAAGATCCTTTAATTTATCTACTTCTTCCTTTATTATACTACTTACGATTGATTTCAGTTCCTCCTCTTTCCACGTTTTAATCTCCTGTCTTACTCTAGCCACCTCTTCATCAACCACCTCCATGATTGCTTCTTTAATTAACACTTTTCCTACCATTTCTTTTTTTATATCTCCCACTTCGCTCCTTATCACTTTTATCATTTTAAAAATAGCATCAATTTTCGCGTCCACACTTGCATCCGCTGATTTCCTATCTCCACTGCCTCCACCCGCTCCACCGCTATCACCCCTGCTTACTACCAACATTTCCTGTTTTCCCTTGCATGGTACTGATTCATTATCTTTATTATATACCTTATGAAGCTTGATACAGCTGGGATGGTAGACTTTATTGCAAGGCACACATCTTACAGCTTGTGTTGCGATCTCCTTCTTACATTGTTGACATACCGCAGGTCCTCCCATCTCCATCATATATTCATCATCCACTGTCACCCTGCTTTATCGATCCAGTCTCTTAATTATTTCACTCTCACCGCCGCAGCGCTAGCCGGCTCCCGCTACTCGCCACGTGTCCCGACTCGCCAAAGGCGACCTGGTATATTTCGCAGCAACACTTTTACTTGTTAAATTTTATCCTCAGTTCCTGATTTTCACCAGAGATAACACTCTCCGTAATGCACTGAGCATTACTCTCCACTATACAATCCTCACCTCATGCACCACGGCTCTTATTCACACTTTCTTGCTCACTTAAAGCTCACTCCCTACGCTGAGGATTTACCCGCATCACGAGAGAGAGAAAGAGAGAGAGAGAGAGAGAGAGAAGAGAGAGAAGAGAGAGAGAGAGAGAGAGAGAGAGAGAGAGAGAGATGAGAGAGAGAGAGAGAGAGAGAGAGAGAGAGAGAGAGAGAGAGAGAGAGAGAGATTATATTTATTTTTTAAATAATTTTTATTTTTATGTTTTACTTACGTTGTATATTTTCATTTTCAACCACCACTGCAGGCTGTGATGATTGCGATGGTTGAGCTACTCCAGTTTTGCAAACCGGAGTTGGAGCAGGTTGAGCTACTCCGGTTTTGCAAACCGGAGTTGGAGCAGAAGCAGGATCAGTTGCGTTAACAGTAGTCGGAGCATGAACAGGAGCTCCGGTTGAAGCTGGAGCAGCAGTAGCTGCAGCAAGAGCCTGCTTTGCTGCAGCTAACTGTCTCTTTATATCATCCAACTCAATTCTGGTGATCTCCAAATTCAGCGATGTGCTGAATTCCTCACTCGTACAAGCGTCCTAAAAATAAAGAATAAATATAAAATTATAATCTCTCTCTCTCTCTCTCTCTCTCTCTCTCTCTCTCTCTCTCGTGTGTGTGCGTTAAAATATAAATTTACTTACCTCTTGTATCCTGCTCGTATTTTCTTTATTCATTATTTTTTTCTTTCGGAAATCTTGTCGGTCGTAGACGTGCGAGATAACAGCGTGAACTTCGACGATAACATAAGAATGTTGATTTTAATATATACTTACCTAGGTAATGATAACGTAAAATATTTATATAATGTAAAATAATATTATAATATAATATTATAATATTATATTTTATAATGTAAAATATTTTTATCAAGTTCTAATCAAGTTAAAAAACTCATTCTCAAAATTATGAAAATTACATAACTTTATTAAATTTTTTGGTATAGTATAGATACATTATTGTTAACATAATGAATATAGTACAGGTAATCTATTTATCAGTTTTATATAAATATTATAAATATATATATAATCTTTTTAAAATAAAATATATATTTAAATTTTATATTAATGTAGATGTCAATTAGTATGTGTCATTCAAATTTATTGTGCGTTTATCATTAAAAAATTATTATATACACAAATATATGGGTTACCATTGTCTTATTCGGGAAATATATATCCTAAGTGTAGACAACTAGTGACATAATTTAAAAGAATTTATATTTATAAAGCATATAGTTTGCATGCAAAGCTTTTGTTTATGATATTTAAAATAATGAGATAGCAATAACATTAATAATTTTCTTCACAGATAGTGGTATTTCTATATCCATATTGATACGACAAGGTTCCATTTCATACTTTCTATGTTTGTACTTTGCAATTTTCTATAATATTTATATATCAGACTTATGTAATAATAATACATTGAAATTTATCGGACAAACTTTTACATGACATTTTATATTACACATATATATTAATTAAGTCTTTTATGCTTTGAATATCCCAGAATACACAAATATCTAAAAGAATCTTAAAGAACGTCTCAAAGACATCTTTTAGAAAACTTACAATGCACTTTGTCTCTGGTTATATTAAATTTTATGTCATTTATAAGGCATAAAGTTGTGATGTAAAATTTATAATGTTAACACTTTTATTGGCTGAAAAATTTACACTGGGAAAATATAAAATGCTGTAAGACATAGACATATATTGTTTTAGAATGCTTTGCTTGATAAAATAATTTCTTGTGTCAAAGCTAAAAATTTATGATGTATACTGTTCACTGTTCCCTGCGTTGCAAAATATCTGACAGCATGTTGCTAGTCACTTTTGATTGTAATTCCAAATTATCAATTTCTTTCTATTGAGTAACACCTTCTGGACAACATGAAGCATTATACCACCAAGGCACATTAACAATCCTATAGAGTTAAGGCCAGTCATTTGATCACCTTTCAATGCAAAGGCCAATGCTAATGTACATATTTCCTGTAAGGAACCAGAGAGAAGAAATAGAAATTGAAACATTGATTATTATATTTAATATTACTGAATATTATATTTAAATAT
Source organism: Nylanderia fulva (assembly GCF_048542155.1). Lineage (NCBI taxonomy): Eukaryota > Metazoa > Arthropoda > Insecta > Hymenoptera > Formicidae > Nylanderia > Nylanderia fulva. The sequence goes on from NW_028190291.1 coordinate 5,866, forward strand.
ACAAAATATGTTTGTGAATCATAGTCTTTTTATAATTTATTAAAATTGTTAGTGTTTCACTGACTGTGAAAACAAAACGTGAGACATGTTATGCGATATGAGAAGAAATAATGAAATGTGAATGAATGTTATCATTTACCTTAAATACTCCCGAGATTGACAATGTCAGACTAGAAGTGTAAGTAACAACTAAAAATTCCATCACTTCCATACTAAATGCTAAAATGGCACCTGCTATTACAGCACTTGCAGTTAACAAAATACTACCGATATCACTCCAATCGGTAACTCTAATAATTCTACTTCCTAAAATTTAATTTAATCTTTTCAATATCGTAAATAATAAAACATGCAACATATAACTAAATCATTAAGTGTTTAACAAAAATTTTTTATTGCACTTATATGAGAAAGATGTCAAACTAATTATAAAATTTTAACAAATAAAATCATCAAAAGATTTTAATGCACGGTAATTGAGTTTTATTGATTAAAATTGTAATAAGATAAATAATATCTGGAACGTTTCTGCATTCACTTTTACAACGAAAACAAATAACATTCTGTTTTAATACATGGTAAGATAAGATAATACTTATACCACACGGTTACAGATATTGCAGGTAATAACATCCAAGGTTGCATATAATACATCATATCTATCGGATCGTGGAGACCGAGTTTGGATCTTTGCATAATGAGTTGTGTCATGGTTCATCGAATACCACTTGCAAACAAAGCTAAGAGACACAATAAAAATCCGAGAATACCAAATTGGGTAGATTTATAGGTGAACATTGCTAATCCTCCTGCTATCATCACCACTATCCCTACTAGAGACCATGACTACAATAAACGATAATTATTATTTGCCTGATAGAAGGAAATATACAAAAATTCTGATAAATATATAATTTAATTAAAATTACATAATTAAAAAAATTCCAATTAAAAACAAACCTTTTTCTCCAGTTTAAAGAGAAGAGAAAATCCAAGAATAAATATAATGGTGGTTGATTTGGTCATGGTGACCTTATGAAGAAATTAAACTGTATAATAAATAATAATGAACACTTTGTTTTATTATATAATTGCCATTATAATATTATTTATACTTACAAAGATATTGAAATTAATGAAAGTGCCCAATTGGATAAACCAATATTCACACCGCTGTCCATGCTAGATATCATTAACGAATAAATTATATTTTGCCATGGTAAATTTATCCGTCTGCCAGTGCAACATCTTCTGATGCAGCGTATTAATGCGGATAGTATAAACTTTATAATCAAATGGCAAACTACTACTCCAAGTGAAAAATTAAATCCCTAAAAATATTATAACAATTATTAATAAACTTATATGTTTTCTTAAATATCTAGAAAGAATTTATTTCTATAAAGCAATATTTTTTTATAATAATTATATAATTTTAAGTTGTATATAACTAAATAATAATAAATAAAAGCAAGTTATTAATTTGTTGTACATGTAATTACTCACATACGTATTATACAGCCATGGATTATAAAATGTAAGGCCTATTGATAAAATAAAGTAAGCAGAGATCAATAAACACACTTGGTATGCTTTCCTCCAAAATGTGGCTTCTGGCTTTATTACATTTTGGAAATCTGAAACATTTTGCGGCAAATATTCTGATGTTTCTACATCATCTCTAGCAATTTAATATTTTATGTGCGAACGTGTCATAAAAATTATGAAAAAAATTATGTATTTATAAAAAACATACCGTTTTATGAAGCTTTATGCATAAAGATATCATTAATAAATCATATTGCAGGAATTGATAAGTATATAAATTGTATAATATAACAAAATTAATTACATCGTCCATACGTCATTCACATCACGTTATTCTGAAAAACAAAAATGAAGAAATTAAGATATTATAATCAAGAGATTATAATCGGCAATAAAGATGAAATATCGGAAATTTTTAATCGCTCACCTTGACTTTAGCGTAAGATAATACAGTTCGACGAGACATATAACCTGGAAACAAATGCGATAGTGACAACTGTCACTAAAATCACCGTCTGTTGTAAAACGTGAGAACTGGACATTTCCAATACTATGCATCTATTGCATGTGTTGTGTACGTGTGATATATGTGTGCGCATGTGTTGTATACGTGTGAATACGTGTAGCACAATACTACTATGTATGCGTGGTCGATGATGATAATAATAATGATGACGGGGACGTTTCTTAAAAGAAATTTTTTATATTTTGACTTTGCATTTATATATCTCTGCTTACAAATCACGTAGAGCAGAAATAAAGACACTTTTATTATATAATTCGAACTCAATCTATCGATTAAGTCTAGTATAAACTCGATTGCTTCAGCCGTTATTGAGGATTCGAAATTTATAATAGACTCTAATGTCCGACTTGCGTTAAGATACACGGTGTCTCGGCTACGCCCTTAACTGGTCGCGAGACACTACCGTGTCTCTTGATATTGAAATGTACTTTCATAAACTTAGCTAAAAATTTTAATTAATATAAAACTTAAAATTAGTCTCTCGTAAACGCTATATGTGTACTTGTGTACATCTGTTATACACCCAATAAATGCGTCTAATAAACGTCTATAATAGATTTGTAGAGGACATTTATTTATGGAGGATGGATTTTTAATCACATCTATTTAACTTCCACCGTGGAAGTAAACATCCCATAGAGCTATGAAAGTACGATGGATCTTTAATAGATGTTTATCTGACTTCCACCAACATCTGACATCTATTTAACTTCCACCGTGGAAGTAAACATTCCATAGAGCTATGGATATCTAATGGATCTCTAATTGAAGTTTAATGGACATCCACTAGATGCCAATTTTTATGTGAGTATAATATGAAAGTTTTATATAATATTATAGTTTTACCAAACCAACGTTTTCGGGTAGGTACTTGAATTTTCTTTCGCAACACCCTATATGTCAAAAAAGAGGCACAATCATCGGTCTGATCGATAGGGTAATTTTATTATCACATCCTTTATTTCACCAGAAAAATATAGAAATGATTATTAACATCTTAATAAATAATAATTATCCTGTAAAATTCATATTTAACACAATAAACAATAGACTAAAAACTCTATTTTATACTAAAAATAATATTAAAAACAACAGTCTAAATCAGTCTAATAACTCTTCTTTGTTTTTTACTGTACCTTATTTACCGAATATTACAGAACAACTGATAAGTATTACAAAAAAAGCTGACACTAGACTCTCGTATGTAAGCATGAATAAATTAGGGAAATTTATAAAAACACATAAAGATAAAATACCTAAAGGAGCGAATACTAATGTAGTATATAAAATTAACTGTAAAAATTGTGATGCTTCATATGTGAGTCAGACTGGCAGAAAATTGAATACTAGGATAACGGAACATAAAAAACACATCAACAGAAAGTGTTCTAATAAATCGGTGGTTACGGATCATAGATACTGGAGTTCTCCCATGATTTTGATTGGGGTGAAGTTAAAATTTTAGATAAAGAACCTTATTATAATAAAAGACTAATATCGGAAATGTTATTTATAAAAAGACAAGCTAATGGATTGAATCTACAAACTGATACCGAATTTTTGCCTGACATATATAACAACATTATAGAGTCTTTGCCAAAATTATCAGGGTTTATAAACAAACCTTGATATAAGAAGAGTAAAACATTGAGGTATTTTCACATTTGCGATCTGAGAGATGTGATGGTTTAACGTTCTGTTTTGTCCTCTGCAAAAAACCTTGTTTAAAGGGATGTCGGATCTGATACGTGAAACTTTTGTAAAATTATCACCGATTTGTTTGAGTGAGTGTACAGTGCATTTTACTTATCAGACTATAACGAATAATCGGATCTTGTTTATTTAGATCTTGATTTAATGTTTAACAACATTTCATCGGGAGGATTCAATCAAGATATCTCCCTTGACCAATAAATCAGGAAGTCTATTCTCATGGGTGATTGCATGGTGCGTTCGCTCGAACAAAGTATGTATCGGAAACGGTGGTTGTCATACACGATGACTTGTTCAACAACATATGTATTGAGACAATAACTGATTTCACATATGTATTATCTTGACTTTGTTAACTACCGTCTTTAATGTTTAATATCACGTTTTAATTTATAATTAAAATATTTGTATTGCGCTGAAGAAGGCTTGAAATGTCAGCCGAAACGTTCGCATAATTGTTTATTTCTTATATATTTATTTTCTCATTTTAAATACATTTTATTAATATCATTTACACATAAATGTTTATTTCTTATGTATTTATTTTCTCGTTTTAAATGATTTTTATTAAGATTATCTGACAACTGCAATTTGTTTAATATAGCTCTTATAGCCCTTCTTTGTTCACAAACATTATAATTTTATATAATAAATTATTTAAATTGTAAAAGAAACTTATTAATATGAAACTTTAGTACGTTTAAAAAAAATAAGAAAGAAACGGAAAAAAATTTACTAATAAGAACCAATTTTACTAAAAAGATCCGAAAATGTAAATTTTTGCGAACGATCTGGTAAAATATTATAGTTTGTTCATCCTTTTTGCAAAAGATCGATCATGTGTGTCCAGGTTCATAAACAAAATATTTTTTTCTGAGACATACTTATCTATTAATCTATTAATCAGGCGATTGCAGAGTGGAAAGTAGTAATAATATTATCGTACATTTCGTATGGGACACTGTTTATATTTATTTCTACTGAAAATTCTAGAACTCGTACGACAAAAAATTATTCTTACCTTTAATCTTCATCAAGTCTCTAGATTTCCTGAGAATTTTTATTATTGCTAATCTTTGTTGAATTTATGTAAAGCCATTAGCATGTGATAATAATTCTCATAATTTTCCTGTAATATAATAAAAAACTTTATTAATAAATTTTTGCGTGTGATTAATGGATTCAATGTCATGAAGAACGTAATCGCTTAGAACATTAATCTTTTATGGACAATCATTATATTTCCAAAAATATTAAAGTATTTAAAAACAGCTTTAGCGATTATTATAACGGATAATAAACAGATTTTTAGTTATGTTAATGTACATATATACCCAGCGAGAAATGACCCATCAAATCAATGTCTAATTGACGTCGAAATCATCGACATCGATCATTCCTCGAAAATAGAAAATTTTGGTACCGGTTTCACAAAAATCGGTCCATAAATGTGAAAGTAATTGCGGTCAGACAGACAGAGGAATGAAATTATATATATATATGTGTGTGTATATTTTTTATACGATCAATTAAAATTAATATTAATCAAAATTAATATTGGTCGCTAGTGGTGAAAATAAGCTTAGAAAACTTGACTTCGACGTAACTAGCAAATTTTATTTAATTATTTCACGACGTTTCGACCATTTGATTGTGGTCCTTTTCAAGTGAAATTTCTACAACATAATATTACACAATAGTTTTAACATACGAGAACTCATTTAAGTGTTAAATTAATAAAATAAATATAAATTTTATAAACATACCCATCAATTAAACTGAGGTTAAATGAGTTCTCGTATGTTAAAAACTATTGCGTAATATTATGTTGTAGAAATTTCACTTGAAAAGGACCACAACCAAATGGTCGAAATGTCGTGAAATAATTAAATAAAATTTGCTAGTTACGTCGAAGTCAAGTTTTCTAAGCTTATATTTTTTATGTAGAAACATACTTATAAATGGTTAATGTCTTTGCCTAATGTTATTTTCAATCATGATATAATAAAACAGGTGTAATATTTTCATGGATGCGCACTCGTCCAAAGTAATGGCCGCTCCTTCGCATTTGCGACCAATCAAAAGTCGCAAATGCGAAAAACAATATGCTAATAAAGCTGTTATTGTCAGCTGCTATTCTTGAATAAATAGCAATCAAAACAACAAAGTGAAGTATAGTATTGTGAAGGTGTTTTTTTCTTCCTTTTGATATTGTTAAGTGTATAGTGTTCTATTCTGTTGTGTAGTGCGTAGAATTTGATTATTGCTGAGATTCAATCTATTTGTTATTTTAGTAGAATTCTTAAAAATATAATAACTCTTTATTTAAGCATCAAATATTTAAAAATAACAGTAAAGAGTTTATTTTATTTTGCTGACGAAGTGATCAAGCTATCATCTTTAGAAATTTCAATAAATTTTTTTCTTACCTTGCATATGTAAAAGTCATATATGTGTATACTTTTATAACAGTAGACAGTTTCCTCATAAATTAATCGATGAGTTGTCATTCTCTGTAGTCTCATCTTCTCTTCCGCGTAGGCACATATTTTTTGCTCATTCTTTCCTCTTTTGGAAAAAGAACTTAAAACAGATACAGTGATACAGTATTAGTTTTATTGAATATAGTGAGATAAATAAAAATCTACTACGCAATTATCTATAAAATTGTCAATCAAATAGTGCTAGAATAAAATCAGATCGATTCTTCGAATTTTTGTTGAGAAAAACAAAAAAGAAGATAATTTAATTTTATATTTATTTTACAGTTCACGCGTTTCCATATATATTGTATTTTGCACTTAACACATTTCTTTCATGCACTTAATTAAAAAACAAAGATATGCATAAATTTAATATAAAATTTATTAATTAATTATTAATTAATTCAAAATTCAAAATCTATATATAAAATAATAAACACTAAACTTGAATAATTTGTGTCTAATTACTCTAAGGTACATTTTTATGTAAAATAATGTGTGAAAAAAACTTCGCGTTTTTGTGTTGTGAATTTTTTCTACTCGTCACTTCGTCATCTAAATCTCAACAAAATTCCATCAACAACGAAGTGAGAGATAATTTAACGATACAGTACAAGGTTGACACGAATTCTACAACAATCTATAGCGACGAAATAAAAATGTTGCAATATGATTTGTACAAAAAGTGTAGCAACAATACGCGATATAAAATGCAGTATGTAAATAAATTTCAAAAGAACAACAATTGTGATGATAATGATTCGATACTATATAAACTAGACACGTATTCTAAACACAATCATGAGGATGATGAGCAAATATCAATGAAATTTTACCTGAGTTTAACAAATATTAATCATAAAAGGTTACAAGAAATATATAGAAATTTGACCAAAAAGAATAATTTCATGTCCAATGAAGTCTTTGAAAATTCCAGTAAAGATGGTAATAAAAGTAACATCTGCATTTTACTTTGCTGTCGTCTTGACCATCACCTTGACAACGAATGCATTCCCGATGAATATATATATGTTTTCTCAAATGTTTACGGATATACGAACGATTCGTTGCACATCGAAAATAAGAAATTGGACTTGTTTCAACTGAACGTCTACGATTCATGCCTGGAAAAAAATTACTCTATGCCTTCCGATTATATGATTTTTGTCAACGGTTCAATATATTTATCTTTTTATAAAATATTTGTTAAATCGATATTATATTGTCTTGCTGTTGAGAATTTTGAAGTGATTATCTGCTCAGAAACTTTAGACGAGATCAACAAAAAAATATTCCAAAATGATAATGCCTTCTCGAATTCTGACGCAATTTTACATGCCAGCTTGCATATAGTGGCTATATTATTTTTGGTGCCAATATTTATAGTGTACACCATATTGCCAGAACTTCGAAATGTACATGGCTTCATGTTGAGCAATTACAGCGGTGCTTTGTCCGTTGCATACGTACTTCACATTGTTCCTATTATCATCAAAAAGAATGATATACCGCCTTTCTTCTGTACTACAATTGGTAAAGTATATCTAAACCTATAAATATAATTATGCAATCAAAATAGGGTATATATTTTCAAGCATTATGTATATTCACTTATTAATTTATCTTTTTAATGACTTGTATATATAATTTATTGAAATCTCAAAAATGCAACAATTAATATTGAATAATATTTAAATTTTATATGTACTTTAAGATCTAATCAAAATTTGTTTCGATATATATATTTCAATAAATATATTTTTGTGTTTTAGAATTTAATGAAATTAAAATGCTTTGATTTTAAACATTATTTAATTTAATATCAATAGTGTTTCTTAGATATTCTACAAATTTTTAGTGTAGAAAGTTAGAGTAAAATATATTTTGAATGGAGAAATAAAAACATGATATAACTTTGAACCTCTGCATTTTATCGTGCACTCAATGATGAAGTTATTACTTACTATTAACGCATTTAATTTTTTAAATTTATGTTTACAGCTTTCTTCGAATATTTTTGTTTCTTATCGGGTTACTTCTGGCTAACTACGATAAGCTTTGATATGTGGAGGACCTTCAGGTAAATTGTTAAGTATTTCATATTATACTTTATATTTAGCTTTACAAAGATTTGATTTTGGGTAGTCTTTTGAAAGTCACGCAAAGGTCAATTCAATTTCTAATGGAAATTCCTATTTTTCAATACATATTCTTGTAACTTATCTCGAGTGCTTTTCAAAAAACTATAATAAATTATTTTGTATTACACGTGTATACAAAGTGACACTTTCCATGCACGATTTTTGTAACAAAATTCTGAAAGTAACAAATTTCCAACATCGACCTACAATATATTACATACATATGTTTAATGCATTCAAAGCCATATACAATAGCTTCCCAAGCCGTGGACAATTTATTGCCCACGAATTTCAGCGCCATCTCGCAGCACACACGAAAAACAACTAGCAAACTACCGCCACTTCGCGCCTTCCAACACGCACCTAACCCTGCTATTCATATATCAGTCTACTGCGTAAATCAGGTACAGAAATCAGGTACTCAAAGTGCCACTTTGAATGCACTTGTAATACAAAATAGTATGTGTTGCAGGCACGAAAGTTGGCTATTGTCCACTCGTGCGGGTAAATGCGCACTTGTGACCAATAGCCAACTTTCCGCACTTGTAACACAATATACTATTTTTCTTAAGTACTTTTTAAGTTATAAAGTTTAAAGTTTACAATTTTTTGACATAAAATGTAAAATATCTTGTAAAATATTGTTTTCAATAATCTTATTTTAATATTTTTTGCTATTCTTCCGAAAGGATTACTTCGAGTTTATGATAATCCTTTTGCGTACTAAAATAGATATTAAAATAATGTAATATATTATTCAAAATTTCAGTCACGGCAAATCAATTTTTCCAAAGAGCTTTTATATACAAGTAAAATCTCAACTCTAAACCCAATTACAACAAAAAAACTATTTTTTAAATTTGTTTTACTTATAAATTTTTTAATTAACAAAAATAAATAACTATATGATAATAATAATAATAATAATAGTAAGAATAATAATAATAGTAATAATAATAAAAATAATAATAAGAATAAAAAGAATAATAAGAAAAATAATAAGAAAAAAAAGAAAAAGAATAAAAACAAAAGGAAGAAGAAAAATAAAAATAATAATAAGAAAAAGAAGAAAAATAGTAATAATAAAAAGAGAATAGTAATTATTATTACTATTACTATTATTACTATTAATAATTGTAATAATAGTAATAGTAACAATAGTAGTAGTAGTGATATAATAATATTATTAATATTAATATTAATATTAATAATAATATTAATTTTTAACAAAATTAACAGAAATTTTTTTTTAATAGTCAAACTTTTATCAATAAAAAATTCTCACAAGAAGTACTACAGAGGAAAATAAAAACAATTTTTTTATTCCTTATATGACTAATATCTCAAAATTAGTTGCTTCCGCGATGAGAAAATTAGAATTTTTAGTGGGACACTGTTGCCTCAACAAACTAGATTAGATTTATCAAGATTAAAAAAAAAAAATAATATCAACCGTTCAAATCTAATGTCATCTACAAAATTAGCGTAAGAACTGTGACGCCTCATACGTGGGTCAAATGAGACAATTGCACACTAGACTAAAGGAACATGCAAACAACATTAATCGTGATTCTTTAAGGCATTCGGTGGTCTTGGAACATATTTTAATATTGCAACATTCTTTCTTTTGGGAAAATGTTAAAATAATAGACACGGAAATTAATTACCATAAAAGACTAATCTCTAAAATAATTTACATAAATAACAAAAACAGGAAATTAACTCGAATATAGACACCAAATTACTTGACAACATATTTTGATATTTTAGAAGAGCTGTCTAACATATAATCCTAGTACTTTGTTAGGAAATTATATCTCAAAACGAGATTCTTCCTACTTAAGTCTTAACAATTGCTAAGCAAATTTCGTGCCTCGTGCATGTATAAGACAGCGAAAAATTTAATTTTTCGCTGTCTTCGCGCACAAACATCCGCGCTAGGCTCTCATAGCCGGTCTTATCCCAAGTAACAAGCTGACGTCAAAATGACGTCATCGACGTTAAAATAACGACATTTTGACGTTTATAATGTCAACTTGTTACCTGTGATATTTCAAGTTATTAGTTAATATAGGAGAGCCGTAGTATCGTTGTTATATTTTACAATATATTTTATATTTTAAGTTAAAAAATTGTAAACTTTAAGTCTTATAGTTCAAAAAATATTTAAGGGAATCCTTCACGATTGTCTGTTTTATAGACCAATTATTATTTTGGTACTTCTAGACTTTTGTCGCATTAGTTTGACAGAATAAAAAATGCTTTTCTACGATTGTAATACACATATACATCAATAATCCCAGGCAAGTTCAATTTCATATAAAAAACAACAAATAATTATGAAATTACAGTTTTCCTTGTCTACTTTTATCTCGATATGACGTCTCAAATGACAAACGAACTGTCAACTCATTATATTGTGTACTTTATATAAAAAATATAGTATTTTATTGCATAAATATAAATATAAACACATTTTGTATAAATATAAGCAATCCTTGGGATTAACATATTCCTGATAAAAAAATCGATAGAAAACATTAGGAACCGATAAGATTTGCAAAAAATTTTATCGTTTTCTATCGTAACCTATTGTTTTACTTTTTATATTTCGAAAGAAATGTTATCTTTTCTTATAGTTTTTCTTTCATTTTCTATTAAAATTGGATTTAGTCGAAATTCTCTTTCTAAAAAAAGGCATATATTATTGACATTGTTGTCACTTTTCCGCGATGCTGATTGGCTGTCTCGATTTGCTGTTGTTATGATGCGTTAGATTCATAGCATTGAGCAGGTGTTGAGAGGGTTAATAGTTTGACAGTTAACAAAATAAAATTTATATATAAATTTTATATAAATATATTAATATATTAATTATATTTTGTTCTGCATTCGTTCGCGTATTCGTACACATTTGGAAGATCATATTTAATTTCATATGTAATGCATTTGCTGTTATTCAATCTAATGCTATTGCCAACAGGACAGCAGAATAGAACATAAATAAATAAATTTCCATTATATACATAATTTTAATTCGCCGAATTTTTATTATGTACATCATTATATAATTATTATATAATAAAAATTTGACGAATTAAAATTATGTTCTTAATATGAATTTGACGAATTAAAATTATGTTGGTAATATTAATTCGGCGAATTAAAATTATGTACAGAATGTATAAAAAATATTGGTTGCCACTTCGTCAACTAATTCTCCTGTTCATGTTCGGTAAAGATCATCCCCAACATGGGCCCGCAAAATTTGTCAAAATTTTTTATTGCACAAAAAAGAATCTACTCATTGAGAGGATCAAATATCAAAGAAACCATAGATCCCAAAAACGTGTCCTTATATGTGAAAAAAATCATGAAGTTAAAAATAATTAGGATATGTGATTTTGTTACAAATATTGATAAAAGAAGCTTAATAAATTAAACGTCACAAGGTAATACATAATTTTTCTAACATTTCTTTAACTTGTTAATTTAACGTTCTGGGTTATCTTATGACGTTCAATTTATTGAGCTTCTTTTATCAATATTCGCAACAAAATCACATATCCTAATTATTTTCAATTTTATGATTTTTTTCACATATAAGAACACGTTTGCGACCTATGGTTTCTTTGAGACTTTTGATCCTCTCAATGAGATATTTTTTTCGCGCAATAAGAAACTTTCACAAATTTTGCGGGGCCATGTTGGGGGTGATCTTTGCCGATTATAAACAGGAGAATTAGCTGACGAAGTGGTGACTAATAATTTTTATATACCCTGTACATAATACAATTCGGCAAATTAAAATTATGTAATACATAATAGAAATTCGGGAATTAAAATTACGTCTATTTTTAAAAAAGGCATTCTCACAAGTATTGTTGCCGCTTTTCTGTGGTGCTGATTGTTTATCTGGATTCGCTTTGTTGTTAAATTAAAAGTATTAAGCAACTGTCATCGCAAAGATTGACAATTTGACAGTTATAAAATAACAGTAAAAACAATACCAATAGCTCGCGCGAAGCGCACGCTTGTGTTGTTTAGTACAATAAAATTCTTATAGTAATATATATTGTTTTTTATCGTTTTGTTGAAATTTATCGAGAAAAAATAATTGAAAATTTATCGTATATAATCAATTGTATATTTATATAATAAATAAAAAGCTTTAAGTTATTAAACGTACAATTACAAAAAGAAATCTACCTTGTTAATTATGACAATAACGATAAAGTTTGAAATTTGAAGTCCCAAAATTTGACCCTATATTTCTCTATATTTCCTTATATTTTATATTTCTCTATATTTCCTTATATTTTATATTTCTCTATATTTCCTTATATTTTATAGGGTCGAATTTTGGGACTTCAAATTTCAAACTTTTGTTTATGCCAAATAGTAGATAAGATGAGACATTAATCCCATAAAAATTTCAAGATGAATATAGGCCTGTTTCCTTAGATATCAAGAAGTGAAAGTGATAATTTCTCATAAAACTGACTAAAAATCATCACTTTCCTCCTTATATCTCCGGAACCGTGCCCATGCTCATCTTGAAATTTTACTGGGATTAGTGTTTTATCTAATAGTATCATTTGCCACGAAAGTTTTAAATTTGAGGTCCCAAAAATGGGCGAAATTTGCCATCACTCTTTTTTTAATACTATACAAACCTGATATTTATATCACTGTGGTCGCTTTTTTTGTATTATGTACAAAACGAGATATATGTGTTGCAATCGTGGAAAGCATGATTTTTAACAAAAGTAGATTTTTTGTAAATAATTTTCATAAAACTAAATAAATACATTATTTTGTCGTGTCTGTACAATAATTATGTAAATACAATATTTTCTGAATACAAATGTGTTATATCACTTCTTATAGTAATCGAGTGATATGTATTAATATAAATTCACTTTTGTAATGGCGTAGAATAAGTTTTCGAAAAAACCTTGATCAAAGGCAAACATTTTTTTAATGTGTTCACACTGTGATTTCTTTTACTCACTGCTAGTTAAATATGAGATGGTTAGCACACCGTGCGATATCTCACAACCTAATAGCACACGACAAATTTAACATAATTCTCGATAGCCCACATATCTTTAGCACATTCCACTAGCACACCAAGTAAATCGCATCCTAACCCAATATATAGTGCACCAAGTAATACGCATATTATCCCAATAGCACACAAGAAAATAACACATAGTGCCGATAGCGCACGAAATGTTGGAAGCATTATTCCGATAGCGCATATTATGTGTACAATGTTTTATCCGATAAAACACCAAAGGAAAGCAATCCTAATAGCGCATATTATATGTATATTTATTTAACCGATAACACACTAAAGAAAAACAATCCTGATAGCGCTCGAAATGTTAGAAACATTATCCTAATAACGAGGTTTTACATGGGTTTGCAACTTTTTATGCAAAGCGAAGTTCAATCCAAACCTATGTGTCTAGTTTGTTGGTAGTGGAGCCCCCCAAAGAAGTGCGGAACCCATTGTATCCACGCATACACTTTTTCACGTGCGAAGTTCCGCATGGGTTTGCAACTTTCTATGCGAAACAAGGTTCAACTCAACGCATATTTTCTCGTTAGCACACATTCCTTTAGCGCACATCGTGTGCTATCGAGAAAAAGAACGCTGTTGTTTTTGTTAGCCCAAGTTCTAGTTTCGCACGTCGTCGCGAGCTATTGGGATTATGTGACTCATTGGTGTGCTATCGGGAAAAATATAATTATATAATGTGCGTTATCGGGATAATGCTTCCAACATTTAGTGCGCTATCGGCACAATGCGTTATTTTCTTGTGTGCTATTGGGATTTTGTACGTATTACTTTGGTACGCTATTGGTTTAGTGCGCAATTCACTTTGTGTGCTATCGGGATGTGTGCTAAAAGTATGTGGGTTATCAGAAATTATGTTTAATTTGTCGTGTGCTATGGAGTTGTGAGCTATCGCACAATGCGTTAACGGATCCCGCTCGTTAAATATTACGTATAAATTACGGGAACGTCCCAGTTCCGCACAGAATAAATCGGACACAAGCCGAATCGGACACAATAAGAAACGAGCACACTGCGGTTAAAGTCGGACAAAGTGACAATCGGACACAATGCCAATCGGACACAGTGACAAATGGACACATTGTCAATCGGACACAGTATCAATGGAAACGGACTCACAGTAGTTGCAAACGGACACAATGTCAATTGAACACAATAAGAAACGGACACACTGAGGTTTGAATCAAACACAGTGTCAATTGCACACAATAGGAAACGGACACAGTAAGAAATGGAGACAGTAAAAAACGGACACAGTACCAATCGGACACAATAAGAAACGGACATACTACGGTTAGAATCGGATGCAATAAGAGACGGACGCACGGTGGTTTATAAACGAACACATGTTTTATGACAGTTTTGCTAATCTTAAAATAAATAAAAAATATTAGTTATTTATTTGTGTTCATATACGACCAAACTCTATAGTTATATAAAAGTAGATCACTACGTTTCGACATTGATTTCGGTCCTTTTCAAGTAAGCTACGAATACAGACAAAAGATTTTTTGTTGAGAGAATACAAGTATAAGTATATATCAGTTCACAAATTATAATACCTTATATTAAATTAAATAGATCACGACGGCATGAGAACTCCGCACAGAATTTCCTTCACACATATTAAAGATTGTCAAATATTAAAATAGATGTTTCGCAGTTAAATTGACTTTGCAAAGTGACAAGTCATATATGCTAAATACAACCGAGAAATAAAGTGAGGCAACCTATGTTTATTTAAAAGTTTTTAAAGTGATTATTAGTTCATCGTATTGTAATGACCGGGTCGTTGCTACGACCTCGCGGGCCGATCACCCGCCCCGCCACGTGAGGCTCTGGCGCCTAAGGCGCTCCTAAACGCTATACACGGGCTGTCCCACTACTGCGCCACCGCGCTATTGACGCTACCCCCACTGTGTGCTCGGTGCATGGAGGGGGGACCCGCCGATCAGGTATATAAGCCGATTCTGCGGACATAGTATAGACATTAAAGGTGCAATTTTATGGACGCTAGAAACCAGCGTCAAATTAAAATCACTATACTTTCTCTAGATTCGGCGTCAAGAAAATATAGTGGGAAATAAAGTTCAGACCGTTTCAGCTTTTTCAGTGTGCCGCAAATTCAACAATAATTGTAATTAACAATGAATAAAGAAGAAGAAAGAGTTGTTCTTTTTGAACATTATTCACCTGCCTCGCACGTTCTGTCATCCATGCACGATATTTCTGCCTGTAAGCCATTATATTCTCAATTTTATTGGCGGTTCACGACGCGCATATTTCGCCACTACTTCTCCCTTTATTAGACAAGCGACAAATTTAGTCAAGGGATCTCCATTTGACGCTGGTTTCTAGCGTCAATGAAAACTGCGCTTAATAGTAGCGACACTCCGTATTTATTTTGGGGTCTGATTTTCATTGCACATGTCATAGTCGCCATGTTCTTAGCCAAAACATATGTACAGTGACATAACTTAGACGCATGTCTTGTGACATAGGTGATAAGTTGAGCACGCAAACCTATTAACTTTACAAAGAAATTAATATAACAAATAAAATGAGTGCGAGGGCGTATTGTGCTGCCACAAATTGTCCGAACAATTCTTTTTGGAATTGTTCGTACAGTTTTGTTAGGTTTCCAAAAAAACCGGAACTGTAATTTACTAAAATATCTTTATGTAATAATACAATCAAACTTGTAACAAAATTTTTACAGATGCAGGCAATAAATAAATGCAATAAATAGACAAGATCTGATTAATAAAGATAGCATTGTTTTATATAAAAACTATAAACTATGCGCAGTACACTTCCAAACAAATATGTTTCTCAATGATTTGCAAAATAGATAATATGTACATGCTGTACCAACAATTTTTGAAAATACACAGTGAGTAAATTTTTTAGTCATAAAGCGAGACGACAACGTTAATATTAAATATTTTAATATAAAATATTTTTAAATTGTTACATTTTAAAAAAATATTTCTATATATCTCAAGAAATTAAATATACATATTTTTATATATTATTTATTTTTGTAATAACTTTATTTATAGGATAAATGATTTCTACGCACAAAACAACACACACACTAAGACAAACACAGAAATTACTAATCCAGAGAATCAGTCAGAAATTCTATCTACAGATACTAATAATAGTTGTGCAATAGAAGAAACAACAAACAAAGAATCAAGAGATTTATGTGCCAAGAGAAGTATTAACATCATTAGTAATTAGTATTCCAGACAATCAACTTAGTCCACCATTAGTAACATCTCCATCAGCATTAACTCAAACATCAAATATATTATTCGCGAATACTCCTCGTAAAGAAAAATTGCGAGCAAAATTAAAAAAATTACAAGGAATAAATGCAATATTAAAAGAAAAATTAAAACATAAGAATAAATTAAAGTTAGAGAATATTACAAGAACAGATTTTTTAAAACTTTGTAATAAATTTGTGCTTAAAGATATACAATTTTTTTCACAGAGCAAATTAAGTTACAGAAATTTAATAAAAAAGGAAATCGATATACAGAAGAATTTAAAAGATATGCACTGTCACTTTTTTTTATTTTACCAAATGCATACAGATTTTTGCAGAAAACTTTTAATTTACCGTTTATCAGATGTTTACAAAGATTTGTCGAGAATTGGCCAGAAGAGCCTGGAATAAGTGATACAGTCTTTAATTAAATTAAAATTAGAACAGATGCAATGGAGCAAATGGATAGAATATGTGTTTTATGTCTTGATAAAATATCGATAAAATTCAGTTTATTTTATAGCATAAAAAGAGATAAAATTATAGGTTTTCATGACACAGGCAGTAACAAGTCATTTAATGTAGCACAAAATGCTTTAGTTATTATGGCAAGAGGTCTTAAAAAAAATTGGAAACAACCTTTAGGATATTTTTTAATACATTCTACTTGTCCTACTGTAGATGTAAAAAATTTAATTGACTGTACTATTAAAAAATTACATTCAATTAATGTACAAGTTGTAGCTGTTGTTACTGATCAAGGATCAAATTTTCGTCAGTTAATTAAATTATATAATATAACAATAAAAAAACCTTATTTTATGATAAATAATATGAAAATTTTTTATTTTTTTGATGTCTTATATTATAAAACTGTGAGAAATAATATGATAACACATAATTTTATATATAATAATCAACACGTTTCATGGAAATATATAATAAGTTTTTATGAGCAAGATAAAAGAAGAAATTTAAGATTAGCTCCTAAATTAACTAAGGAACATATATATCCTAATAATTGACAGAAAATGCGAGATAAATATGCTACTCAAGTATTAAGTGCTACTGTTTTAAAAACTTATATTTCATTTGGAGCACTTGGACAAGAAATCATGGGAACAGCTAATTTTATTTCTGATTTTGACAAACTTTTCGATATCTTCAATTCATTACGATTATTTACTACAAAACAATTTAACAAATCATCAATGCAAAAGGTTTCCGGATGGATGCCGCGTGGTTTAACAGCGTAATGCCAACGTTTCGCAAACGTTGCAGTTTGCATCTTCAGGGCTGAGAGCTCCGATATTGAGTTTTCTTGGGTCGTGGTTCTTATATATATCTTATGGGAGGTTTTTCATCTACGGAAAAGTATTCCGTAATGACGCCGCCTAGTGGTGTGAGTGTATATTAAGGACAGTGTGCCAAATAGGCGGCGTCATTACGGAATACTTTTCCGTAGATGAAAAACCTCCCATAATATATATAAGGACCACAACCCAAGAAAGCTCAATATCGGAGCTCTCAGTCCTGAAGATGCAAACTGCAACGTTTGCGAAACGTCGGCATTATGCTGTTAAACCACGCGGCATCCATCCGGAAACCTTTTGCATTGACGATTTCAATGGTTTTGAAAGTCTCAAAATTAGAATTTAACAAATCATTTAAAGGAGAACAATATCAAATAGATTTTTTACATGAAATGATAGATCGTATTAAAAATATAAAAGTTATTAATTTTAACAAGAAAGATAAAATTAAACAAATAAAGTTTGTGTTCAGTTTACAGTTAACTATAAATGCGTTGCTTCAATTATGGGAATCCCTACAAATCGTTGGATTTAAACATATATTAACTAGACTAGAATCAATCAAGATTGTTTAGAAAATTATTTTCGAATTATAAGAAAACGAAGTGGCAATTCATGTAATCCTACACCACAGCAATTTATAAATGCTTTTAAAAAAACATTTTCATTGAAGTTCCTTATAATATCCGAAAATACAAATTGTACTGAAGATTTTTCTAAATTTTTAGCTTTGATGAATTCTGTTCATGTCAATGTATATGAAGCAATCCAACAATTTTGTAAACAAAATCAACATTTAACTCAATAAAATGATTAGATTTAGATTATCGTAATCATGACTTTTTAACTGAAAATTCATTACAATATTTGTGTGGTTATATTATAAGAAAATTAAGAGTCCATCATATTTGTCCTACTTGTGAAACAATTGCTTTACAGAATCCATTAGCGTCCAATACAACAATATTTATTGAGGAAAGAGCATATGATAAAAGTACAACGTTTGGCAGTCTGTTAGTACCAAGCGATGAATTTTACAATTATATATTAACATTACATAAACATTTTCTTTTACATTTTAAACTGTATGCTCTACAAAATATAGGACATAAGCTTTTTGAAGATATAATACAAATAGTACCATTTAAAGTATGTGTAGAATTTCCCTTAAAATATTTTATAAAATTATTTATTCAAGTTTGCATTTATTATACATTAAGAAGTATAAATTGTAATTTAAAACAATCCAAAGAAAAAAATATCTATTTTGTCACACATTTAATTGTAATTATAAAAATATAAAATGCTTTACATATATATTTATTATAAAAATATTATAATTATATTAATAAAATTTTGTCATTAACTTTTCTTTTTATTTGTAGATATAGGGTGTCACTTAATTGACGCCCAATATTTATATAGCGATATTCCTTGTGGAGAACTGAGTCGAAAAGTCATGTACCATTTTTTTCTGTAAGGCATAATAAAGTAGTAATTATTCAGTAACGTTAATACGTTACGTAATCAACGAAAATTTTTTTATGTGTAGTACTTAATTAGAAACAAATTCTATTAAAGCGAGAGAATGCGCTTCTCGAGCGTTCGTCTAAAAAAAATGTTAAAGATTTGCCAGCATGTCTTAAGTCGTTACTATTTTTTTTGTGTAATTTATTTTTTTTGCATATTATTGTGCATATTATTATTTTATAATAATGAACGGTGATTTTCCACACCACCCATGGGGTATCACCATAAGGCGCGTTAGGTTTTTTAAGTGGACCTTCTTCGCTTGGAGCCATATTCTACCACTTATATATGATCTTATATATTAATAAGATTCTCTTTATATCAAATAAGAAATATTTTTGTCGGCTCTCAATATTAAATAATAATAATATAAATATGATGTTTTAAATCGGCCAATAGAGCCCAAAGCGCAAAAATTAATTTTTCAGAAACTGTATATCTTGGTACGAGATTACTAACATAAGTTCCATATATTAATTAACCTCGAACTTACATATGGAAAAATAAGCGAGAAAAATAGGTCCGAAAAGTCGCTGAAGCGAGAATCGAACCCGCGTCTTTCACTTTCCGGGCGATTGCTCTTACCACTAATCTATTCAGATCCTTTCGATCTTATATTTTTTATTAGCTTTATAATAGATGTTAGTAAATAATGCCACGATCGTGGCGTTATTTACTAACATCTATTATACGAGTGGTAAGAGCAATCACCCGTAAAGTGAAAGACGCGAGTTCGATTCTCGCTTCAGCGACTTGTCCGACCTATATTTTTCTCGCTTATTTTTCCATATATAAGTTCGTAGTTAATTAATATATGGAACTTACAAGGGACATGTCACAACTGTCCGGAACCGATTTGATTCTCCTTGAAATATGTTGTTAAATACACAAATCTAAAAGACACGTATTTTTTTATACGTGCGCAATTTGAGTTTTAAGGGGTGAAACACCCCTTTAAAGAATAACGGTATTTTTCTTTAGGATCAAATATCTGCTAAACTATAAGAGATATAAAGAAAAAACGTACAACAAATTTTAATGGCTTGAAGAGTACTTTAAAGTTATATGAACAAAAATTTTTTTTTTTTTTTTTTTTTTTTAAAAACCCTCACCACCTAATTTTTTTTTTCAAAATTAAAAATTTTGTTTTACCTAATTTAAAGCTTATTTTTTTCCAAATTCAACCATGTGTAATAAAGTTATGTTACGAAATATCATTTTCGAAAATTAATTATAAACGCTCCCGTATATACGCTCATCCGTGCTATGTGCGTAAGTAATTACCGTCGAACAATAAAATATATAAAAAATGTTTTTGTATAATTCTTATTTATGTTTTCTATGTATTTATAACTGCGTATTGTGTATATTTAGATTTAAAAAAAAATTTTTAAATATAATTAATAAGAATTTTTTAAATATACCCCCTGCTTTCTTATTATTTCTTTAATATTTAATTTCTTCTATAAAAATTAAAAACAATTATATTTTATAATAAAATTATTTTTTAATTGAATCTTGCGAATACCAATGTCGCAATATTTGGCATAAACAAATTTTATATCTTACGTTAAATGAATCATAAGATAAGATTATGTGAACGTGTTCCAGATAAGTTATAATTTTTACAATAAAATCTTTAATACGTTAAAATAAATAATAAAATAAGATTATGTGATGACGTATTTCTGATAAGTTAATATAAATTGTTCATGTAGCAGCATAATTCTCACAGTCGGTGTAGTCTTTTCGTTGTAATAATATCTGTGTAAACTGTTCTTTTATTGCAATAGAAAGCAAAATATAACATCTTTGAATATGATTATCAATCCGCTTAACGTTGTTAGACTTTTATTGGTGTCAATAAATTCAATATATTTAACAGAAACGCCAGTAACTGAAGCAGAAGTGGAATTAAAGGAAAACATTTAAAAAATATTACTGGATAGCGTTTTTCATTATAATGGGGTGGAAGTAACGGAAGAAATATATCTCGATTATGAAGAACCTTATAAATTACATAGTTTTGAAATAATTGAAGATGACGAAGAAGCATGGCATGAAGATAGTTTAAATTCTCATCCTCATTGTTCAAATGATGATACAAATTTTGATAGTTCTTATAAAAGACGAGCTGTTGAGTATTGGCGATTTCGGGACACTGATGAAAACAGTAATGACAGAAAAAGGAATCGTCCTCTAAGAGTAGTACAAAATAAATTTAGAAGAGTTTCATCTGAACGTCAGTTAAGGCGATGGGAAGAACATATACAATCAGGTGGAAGTCGTACAGAAAAATTATCTTACATCTCCAAATTTACACATGATAAATTTACTGCAGCTGTCGAATCAGGATTCATGGTTCATGATATTGATTTAAAAAGATGGGCTTTACAAGCTCAAGAAGAAATAGGAAATTTAAATCCTATATTTAAAGCATCTCACAGTTGGATAGCAAGATTTAAGAAGTCTCACCGAATTGTTTCAAGAAAAGTTACGAAGTTTGTCACTAGAAGAACATTAGAAGATTCTGCTGATTTGCAAAAATCAGCTGATGATTTTCTGGAAACAGTAAAACCTCTTATTGAACAGTTTGGATCTGAAAATATTTACAATTCAGATCAAAGTGGTTTCCAATTGGAACTTCACTCTGGAAGATCATTGTCTAACCAGGGAGAAAAGAAAGTAGAACGTGTCGTGCAATCCATATCATCAACAACCCATTCATATACGATACAACCAATAATATCCTGTAATGGCAATTTGTTGTCCCCTTTATTTATTGTATTAAAAGAAGCTAATGGTAAATTTGGACCAAGAGTACAAGAAAATTTATTTAAAGCAGAAAATGTTATTGTAAAAGCATCGAAATCTGGTAAAATGACATCAGGTATTTTCCTTTTATAATTACTTTTTTTAACAACCTTATTTTATTTAACAATTTAATAAGAGTCATAAAAAAACTATTAAATTAACATTTATATTTTGTACAGATCATTTTAAAATGTGGTTAGAAGAAGCTTATTTCGCAAACATTGGTCCTAATAGCGTTCTTCTTATCGATTCATGGACTGGACATTGCCCCAATATGATTTCGGATTTAACACCTCCTGGAACACATATTACTACTATGATAATACCGAAAGGAACTACAGGGAAAATACAACCATTAGATGTTTATGGATTCAGAATTTGGAAAAATTTTGCTAAAAGATTTTCAGATGCGGTTTTACTGTTGGAAAGTAATATAAACTTACATGAACGAAATAATATAATAAAATTGCAATCTTTGATACATAATCAATTGTCATCCCCACGATATCAAAACTTATTTAAATATTCGTGGTTTAAAAGTGGTTATACGAATGAAAGACCAGACGAATTCGAAAATCCAGTACACTTTAGTTTAGACGAAACTTTAACAAAATGTGATATCGAAGGTTGCAATAATATAGCTGTAGTAAGATGTTCTTGGTGCAAGAAGTCATTATGTTTGAAACATTTTTTTGTCGAATATCATTATTGTAATGTGTATAATGAGTGAATAATATAAAATGCAAATACATTTTTAAAAAAATCTAAATATACACAATACACAGTTATAAATACATAGAAAACATAAATAAGAATTATACAAAAACATTTTTTATATATTTTATTGTTCGACGGTAATTACTTACGCACATAGCACGGATGAGCGTATATACGGGAGCGTTTATAATTAATTTTCGAAAATGATATTTCGTAACATAACTTTATTACACATGGTTGAATTTGGAAAAAAATAAGCTTTAAATTAGGTAAAACAAAATTTTTAATTTTGAAAAAAAAAATTAGGTGGTGAGGGTTTTTTAAAAAAAAAAAAAAAAAAAAAAAATTTTTGTTCATATAACTTTAAAGTACTCTTCAAGCCATTAAAATTTGTTGTACGTTTTTTCTTTATATCTCTTATAGTTTAGCAGATATTTGATCCTAAAGAAAAATACCGTTATTCTTTAAAGGGGTGTTTCACCCCTTAAAACTCAAATTGCGCACGTATAAAAAAATACGTGTCTTTTAGATTTGTGTATTTAACAACATATTTCAAGGAGAATCAAATCGGTTCCGGACAGTTGTGACATGTCCCTTGTTAGTAATCTCGTACCAAGAGATACAATTTCTGAAAAATTAATTTTCGCGCTTTGGGTTCTATTGGCCGATTTAAAATATCATATTTATGTTATTACTCGTATTATTTAATATTAAGAGCCGACAAAAATATTTATTTGATTTTATTCACGCCTTGGCCTGATCGTGGCATTATTTACTAACATCTATTATAAGGTTAACGAAAAATATAGGATCGAAAGGGTCTGAATAGCTTAGTGGTAAAAGCAGTCGCCCGGAAAGTGAAAGACGCGGGTTCGATTGCCGCTTCAGCGACTTTTCGAACCTATATTTTTCTCGCCTATTTTTCCATGTACCATAAGTTCGAGGTTAATTAATATATGGAACTTAGTAATCTCGTACCAAGAGATACAGTTTCTGAAAAATTAATTTTCGCGATTTGGGCTCTATTGACCCATTTAAAATATATTTATTCTCTTTATATGTTATTTGCAGAAATGATGTCAAATAGTGACATGATATTTTCTACAATTATAATTCTGTAATACAATTTATTTTATTTGAATTATTGCATATTAGCTGATGAGGTACTTGCAATAGTATCATTAGCAGGATATAATGTTAAGGTGCTCTTATATTTTTGGAGGAATAAAAATATAAATTATTTGTCGACATGAGAGATAAATGTTTTTCATTAATTTCCATGTCTAGAATAATTTCTCCTCTTGCTTTTAAAGCTGATTTGAATATACAAGTCGCATTTACACATGTATTTGACAATTTATTTTGTCTTTTGGTTTTTAAATCTGTTAGAAGAGAAAACATTCTTTCTGAATCAGCATTCGAATGAGTGATCTTACAGCATTCACAAGGGACTTGAGATTGGGATATTTATATCAATTTTTTTCCACATTTTATCAAAATTTAATTTTAATAATTATTCTTTCTCTTTTGTCGTAAAATCTAAATGTAAAGAATACCATTATTCTTGTAATTTATTTTCATCAAACCTACCGAGAGTTTGGGCGACAAAAGAAATATCATTAAATGTTTTTCTATCATTATCGTATAATATAGTATAGGATAGAAAATCCAATTTTGATAAAAATTTATCGTTAACAGGTAATCGTTTATTAATTTCTTGAGCCGCAGTTTACGTAAAAGTGTAAACAATTCTCTTGAACATTTGCAATGACGTCTATGTGTCCTACTTTTATCAATTGATTCAGATATTTTTCACATTCTGATCCCTTTGTAGCATTTATAGATTTTTGATTTTAATTGAATGTATGAACTATCGGCGCTGTACATGATTCTGAAAAAACTTAATTGTCTAATAAAATCAGAAACAGACAAAGTAATTAATGTGAACAAAATGAATGTTGTGTATAAAATTGATTGTGCAATTTGTGACGTATCGTATATTGGACAGACAAAACGTCATCTTAATACGCGCGTAAAAGAACACCAAAATAACATTAAAATGTATGATAACAACCATAGTGTGGTCAGCAAACACAGGACATGAACATGATTTTTTGTGGTCGAATCCAGCGGTTTTACATTGTGAGGCACACACAAAAAAAAAGATAGCAGAAATATTTTATATTAAGAAACATGATAATACAATTAATTAAATGAGAAATATTTTTATCAGCTCTCAATCTTAAGAATAATATATGATATTTTAAATCGGCCAATAGGGCCCAAGCGCAAAAAATTTTCTTCGGAACTGTATCTCTTGGTTTGAGATTACTAAGTTCCATATATAAATCAATCTCGAACTTACATATGGAGAAAATAGACGAGAAAAATATAGGTCCGAAAAGTCGCTGAAGCAGGAATCGAACCCGCGTCTTTCACTTTCCGGGCGACTGCTCTTACCAACTAAGTTATTCAGACCCTTTTGATTCTATATTTTTCATTTGCCTTTTTAGTAAATGTTAGTAAATAACGCCATGATTAGGCCCATGCGTGAAATAAAATCAAATGAGAAATATTTTTACCGGCTCTCAATCTTAAGAATAATATATGATATTTTAAATCGACCAATAGAGATTACTAAGTGATAAGAGCAGTCGCCCGGAAAGTGAAAGACGCGGGTTCGATTCCCGCTTCAGCAACTTTTCGGACCTATATTTTTCTCGCCTATTTTCTCCATATGTAAGTTCGAGATTAATTTATATATGGAAATTTAGTAATCTCAAACCAAGAGATACAGTTCCGAAGAATTAATTTTTCGCGCTTGGGCTCTATTGGCCGATTTAAAATATCATATATTACAATTAATTTACATAAGGACACGGAAAATTTAAATCCTATAACAACAAAATAATAATAACCACTTGAAAAACTTTTAAATAAGCATAGGTTGCCTCACTTTGTTTCTCGGTTGTATTTGGCATATATGATTTGTCACTTTGCAAAGTCAATTTAAATGCGAAACATCTATTTTAATATTTAACAATCTTTAATATGTGTGAAGGGAATTCTGTGCGGAGTTCTCATGGTATTATAATTTGTGAACTGATATATTCTTATAATTGTATTCTCTCAACAAAAACTCTTTTGTCTGTATTCGTAGCTCACTTAAAAAGGATCGAAATCAATGATCGAAATGTAATAGTCTATCTTTATATAACCATAGCCAGTTTGGTCGTATATAAATGAAAATAAATAACTAATATTTTTCTATTTATTTTAAAATTAGCAAAACTGTTATAAAACGTGTTCGTTTTATAAACCACCGTGTCCGTCTCTTATTGTGTCCGATTGGCATTGTGTCCGTTTTTTTGTAACGATGCATCCCCCCATCGTTCCGACCGCGTGTCGGAAGGCTGCGCCCGGCGAACACCGGCCGGGCAATGCAGCAGGCGCATACGCGCCACCCTAATCTTTCTCATAATAGTCGCCGAAGCGACTTGTAAATTGTACACGGCACTCGATATACGTACACAGCGCGTTACGTATATGTACAGCCGAAGCCGCCCGACGATTAACGAAGACAGCCGAATGCCGCCGGCGGTAAAAATCCCGTTACAATTTCGAGCCGCCGAATAATCCGCCGCTGATCTAGGCGGTATAAATAGCGCCAGCAATCCTAGCTGAGGGATTTCAGTTCCTGATTCCGACCGATCCTGATCGACGGAACGGTATATAAGGAAATCCGAGATCGAACATACTCGGTCTCCGCTGCGAACCTCGCAGCGTTTCCGAATATATATCCGAATCCGAGAACCACCAGCACCAGCTGGCACGAGGTCGAAAGTACTCGGTCTCCCTCGAATATTCTCGGGGCCGACTATCTCTCTCTGTCTTCCGATCCTCATTGCACCGACTTCTTGAGGGAAGCTGACGTCCCTTGTGCTGCTAAATTGCAGCAGGTCGGTGCATCCACCTACTCGCAGGATAACGGTGGCACATGTCCTGCACGCAATTAACAACGAAATTCTCTCGTGCGCGCCTCCTGTACGCGCCGCCCACTCGCTCTCGCCGCTAGATTGTCTTCGTTGCGTGGGGGTTCACCGCCTAGTGGAAACGCGCCCCTTACGCGTACGCGTTCCACCCCCTGATTTCTTATATTCACGGGGTTCCGTTACCTCCGAAAGTGGCCCCGCGGCCACGTTGTTAATCATTTACAAGCCCCACTTGCGCCGAAATACCGATCTGCTTTGACACCTGTCAAAAGTAGATTCCAGCCGTTAGAATAAATGCGCCTACGCGACGAAACCGCATCCGATGTAAT
The DNA here is from genome assembly GCF_048542155.1 of Nylanderia fulva. Classification (NCBI taxonomy): domain Eukaryota; kingdom Metazoa; phylum Arthropoda; class Insecta; order Hymenoptera; family Formicidae; genus Nylanderia; species Nylanderia fulva. The sequence continues at coordinate 33,335 of NW_028190291.1, forward strand.
TAATCCGTATTTTAACGTTCATGGTACTCGTATTCGGATCTCAGGCTTTATATTGTATATTACCTGCGCCCGATTATGTTTCGCCTGTATCGTACTTTGTCGTTTCTTTTCTGTCACAATTTAATTTTTTGTATATTATAATGTTACATTATTCGTGCTGTGATTTTATTTCGTGTATATTAGATGTTGTATTATTCGCGGTCTGATCATATTTCTTTTACATTATATCTCTTATGGATCATATTTTGTAATCATCCGCGTGCTGCTGATATATCTTTTGTAGTATATTTTATATGAACCACATTCGGATTATATTTCCTATATATTATATTTTATAATTATCCGCGTGCCGATTATATTTCTTTTATATTATATCCGCGTGCTGAATAGCCATCGTTTGTATTACATACTTATTATATTAATAAATTCAGTTTATTATACATCTATACACCGCAGAGTTCTGTCGACCTTTTTCTCGAGCCCTGATCCCGGCTAGGCTGTCCGAGCCCTCAAAAAAGGGACTGTTACATCTTATTGTTTTCGATCGGTACTGTGTCCGTTTTTTACTGTGTCCATTTCTTACTGTGTCCGTTTCCTATTGTGTACAATTGGCACTGTGCCCGATTGTTAATGTGTCCGTTTGCTACTGTGTCCGATTAGCATTATGTCCGATTGTCACTGTGTCCGATTCAAACCGCAGTGTATCCGTTTCTTATTGTGTCCAATTGGCACTGTGTCCGTTTGCAACTACTGTGTTACGTTTCCATTGGTACTGTGTCTGATTGACAATGTATCCATTTGTCATTGTGTCCGATTGGCATTGTATCCATTTGTCACTGTGTCCGACTCCAACCGCAGTGTGTCCGTTTCTTATTGTGTCCAACTCATTCAACCTGCTGTGTCCGATTTATTCTGTGCTTGTGTCCGATTCATTCAACCTGCTGTATCCGATTTATTCTATGCGCAACTGAAACTCACTCTAAATTACAGAGAACCCTTTTTGTTACAAAGAAATGTTAGACAAGAAAAAAGAAAGTTGTATTATGCGATCTATGCGTGGGGTTGTCCTTTTATCTTAGCTATTGTATCTGTCATCATGGATTTTGTTTCAAATATAACAATTTTGAAACCGAAATTTCTATGTGGAAATTGCTGGTTTTATGGTAAATGAACATCTTTAATATATCACTTTATTAATAGGTATACTGTGAAGAATAAAAAATATTAATAATTCATTACATATTTTACTTACAGACAAAGAAGCGTTGGCGCTGTATTTTTACGGATTCAAAAGTGTCTGTATCATTAGTAGCATTTCCTTATCCATCTTTACGGCACTGAGCATCAAACGCTACGAAAAAGATACAGGCCGTCGTCTAACAAATTCAGAAATCAAGCAGTATAATAACAATAAGAAATGGTTTGTATTTAGATAATTTTGCATCTTTGTTAGGTAATCTTCCATTTCGTTAATGAGATTTATGCTGATATATTTTGATTAATATCTCTGCCAACAATATAATATAATGGATTGATTTGCAAAAAGATCAAAAGAGATGATCATTTGAAAGCAACACCTTCTTAATGTGCTTATTATTTTCTTTCTTGTTTTTTTTCTTGTTCTTGTAATTACATAATTTACAGAAAAAGAAATGCATATTGCTGTCTTAAATTATGTTTTTTTCGAGTATGTCTGCAATTTTTGAAATGTGGCAAATAGTAAAAATAAAATTAATGAATGTCTTTATAAAAAAATCACATTTTTAAAAATTTTATTAAATAACTTTTTCCCTGTTTCTTTTTTAAAAAATGTAATTTACTCCATTTTTTAAAGTTAACTTTTTATGAAATTACTTCTTATAAATAATATTTATTATTTTTCTTACAAGATGTACAAATATAAATTTATATTTTTTTTCAGGTTAAATTTGTATCTGAAACTATTTATTGTGCTGTTTGTCATGATGGGCATTAAATGGTTCGCGACTATAATATGGTGGCTTCCATCGGAAGTATTGGAAGAACCCATTAAAAATAAAGTCAGGGATATTACTAATTTGGTCGTTATTCTGCAGAATGTTTGCACCTTTATCATATTTTTATGTAAAAAGAGGATCAAGGTGTTGTTACTAAAGCGATTGGGATGCGGTCTGTTTTTACAAGGTCAAAGCGAGATGAACGCAACATTGAGCATTTACACCACCACTTCTATGCAAGGATCTATGCGAGAAAAAACGAATTCTTGCGCACAAGAAATTGCGCAAAGAGCGAAAGATTCGTCCGATGAGACTGAACTGTAGTTGAAATGTATAAGAAAAAGTTTTATTGCAGATTATAGGTATCAATAATTGATTGTAATTTCATAATTTTTTAATTGGAAATAACTTTATAATATTAGATACTTATGTTTTTGTTTTTTCTCAAAAGTTTAGCTTAAGGGGATGCTTCAGTAAATGACGAACTCCGACAAAATAGCAGCACGCAATATCCAAAACATGCACGTATGCACAACGCATGCACACATACGTACGAATCGTATTTCTAATTACAAATTTTTATTAGACTTCAAATTTAGATTTAGAAGATAACAATACTTTCTTTCGTGTCCTCTAATCCCAGGAAATGTGCATTTTTATTTAACTTTATACAAAGTGCATATATTTGTATATAAAGCACATATTATGATGAAGTTGACAGTTCGTCTGCAATTCGAGATGTCATATCGAGATGAAAATAGATAAGAAAAACTGTTATTTCTCATTTTTCATATAAAATAGAGATTCCCTGGAATTATTGATGCATGTGTTGCAATTGTAGAGAAGCATTTTATATTTTGAGAAATTAATGCAGAAAAATCCTATAAGTATATGAAAATATACGATTGTGTCGATAAAACAGATAATCGCGAAGGATCTCCTTAATTTTATACTTATAATGAATACCTTATCGATGCATATTATTGAATAAAATCAATGTTGTAATCTTGTAAAATATTTTCTTGCAAACAAATAATTGTGTGAAGTTACAGTATATTGTATAAAAATGTTTTATATGAAAGTTGTAAGGTTTCGAAGGAGACATAACATCGTGATTCAAGATTGCTTCTGGGTGGTGCTTTTCAATGTCAATAAGAGATCAACATATTTTTCATAAATGGAACCAACATATTTTTTTTCGTTTACTTAAATCGATTCCTCATAATATTCTTAACTTTAGTTTGACAATCTGACAATTTGATGCTGACTTTAACCAGACTGACAACGTGAGATAGGGGCCACTAAAAAAGATGGTGTCACTGCGTTTTATTTAGTAGAGAATTGTATAATGCGCTGCGAACAAATGAACAATTAGGCTAGTCACGTAACGCAACAGGAAGTTGATTCTAATATTCTGCCGCTGTGTATATAAATGATTTTTTGTATTAAAAACAATTGGTAAATGTTGAACCTTTTTTCGAGCAGGACATACAAAACAATTAAACCGACATCAATCTTTAAATTAATCGTAACATTTATTGAAAGCGGAACGTTTCGTACTTCTACTTAAGCCTTCCTCAAAGAAATTAATGCTATAAGTACAATAGGTAGTATAAATTTAACAGTTATAATGCTTAAACAAATTTTATTTATTGTAAAGATATCTGTATGTTTAACGCAAACCTCTCATTTCTGTAGTAAGAATAAATATATGTGTCAAACGGTAAAAAATTAAATTATGATGTACATGTCAAAAACTGTAGTATTAATACACATGTTTTCTTAATATTAACTGCTGTGTTGTGGAACAAACAATGACGATAAGTATTAACCGACTGTAATTTTATACCCGAGAAATAAACCGAGTTGAGGAGCAATAACAATTAAGTTTTTTTCGTGTTTATTTTGTTAAAAATAGATTCAAGTAACGGAAAATAGGACGAATCCAAATATTCACTGTCTTCTGTTGCATTTAAACCATTAGGTTGTTGTTTAATATAGATAGTTTCAGAGATCAATCTTTTAAAATAAAATAACAATAAGATTAACTCAAGGCTCTGTAATATGTTAAATATAAATCCAAATAATAAAGATCTTAGAGCCATGATGCTGCGTATATTTCCAACATAAATTAATTTTTCGTTGGAAAAATAGGCACAAGGCACATATCATTCTCGATGTATTACCAAGACTTTTAAAATCTGAAAATAATCTCATATTTGAGATTTAATTTCCAAACCCTTCTAACCCCTCTAAAGAAATAAATGCGAGAAAAAATATAGATCCGAAAGTCGCTGAATCGGGAATTTCTTTTAAAATGATTCTTTTCATGATCTAGAATTTTTTGATTTTCCCAATCGATATTGTGATCCCGTTTCTGCAATATATTGAGACATTAGACCGAGTGTTTTGTCTCATTTTGTTTTAAATTAGACTTATGTTCCTTCAATTTAATTTGTAATTACCTTTTTGTCTGCCCCCATAAGAAGCTGAGCAGTCTTTTCATTTAATTTTATATATTATATTATTGTTAGATTCTTTTGGAGTGGCATCTTTGTGTTCTTTTATAATATTATCAAGTTTAAAAACATTTATATTCCACAGTGTGTAAATTCCGTGTTCCGGAATTGCTGATGTGTTCAGTCAAATTTTTTATGTACGGAATTGCTATAAATTTTTTATCTGTTTTTTTTTGTTACGTCCAGACTCAATAGAAGAGGAAGAGTCGAAGGAAGAACGTAACTATGCTGATCTCAAATGGGCTTGGCGGTGCATTCGAGTCGAGCGAACGTGCAAAGACCCAAATAGGTCAACCTAAAGGATTATTTTTACGCTATTTAAAGGCTATTCACTCGATGGTCTCTTTTTGGCAAGAGAATTTAATCTTTTTTGCTCACGATGGGACCTTGTGCGGCTATTAGGTTGGAAAGAAATAAGAGTGGGTTTTATTTAATTAATAATTGCAGATTTGTATGTACAAAATAGATTTATTTTCACTGAATTTAGATTACGAAAGAAAAATACATTTAAAGTATACTTAAATTACACGCAGGGTAAGCCTAGTGTAAGTGCATGTTTGTGTTCGTTTTGCGGGGAATGCATTGGTTCGGATGTCATCAATCGGGACTGGTGAGAGAGAGTTATTATTAATATATATATTTATTAATATTCTGATTGGTTATTACAATATAATTATAACTATCATTTTAATAAATAAATAATATTATGTGTATATGTGTTTATATGTCGGAGTTATGGGACTTCGGAAATTCTTATGGAGGGGGGAGGAAGGAAGGCTAGGAGGATCTTTACAGAAGGATAAAGATCTCCAGGAAGTCCTACGGGATTTTCATAACTAGGGAGGAACATAAGAATAAGGGTGCCCGGGGTACTTTGTTTCACGATTCTAATGAATTATTCTTCAAATCGATCTCGCTGCATCAATAGGCACCTTCTGGGAGTTCTAAAATAGGGAAGGTAAAGTAAATCCCGTGTGCGAATTGCACTTCACCGTCGTTATCTGGGAAAGGATTTCTCTCACAAGCCCTGATAAAATAAAAGACGTACGATGACGTGGTATGGTGGGATATAATGACAGTCTATGTGTTCATAGCTCCTAGGATAGGATGGGATAGGTAGGGGAGATGGACTTGTGGGAGATTTTAAGAAAGGAGATTCCTCTTCCCCTGAGTCGTCCGCGAGGTCCATTGTTTCGATCCCGAAGGAATGATTCTTTCGGGATCCTCGCGGGAAACGGAGTTCGAGGGAGAGTTGCAGAGGTCTATAAGGAGGGGGCACGGGAACCTGGGAGAATCTGTGTTCAGAAAAGGAGGTGGGGGGAGGGGTGGTTTTTGGAATTCGGGAGAAGCAGGAAGGACGGGAGAAGGAGCTAGGGATTCCTCCGATGAGAAAATGGGAGAGTAGTGTTGGGTATCTGGGTACAAATTTTCGAAGGTGTTATCGGCTAACTCGATATTGATTACGTTCTTGTGGTCCCTAACCCAAGGCCTATCTATTCCGAATCGCTCTATGGACTCGGATCGGAATCGACCACGGGGGAATCCGATGTAGCCCGAGCCACTTCTCGTCTTAACCGCCGATTCCGACAATTCCTGACTGATCTTAAGCCCGCGAAAGTCGTCTTTGTGGATTTGTCCACTACGAGACCGAACAGATGTAATAATTGAATCGACGAGAAGAGGAGGGTTGTAAAAGAAAAATAATTATCGGGTGTTATTCTCTTTATTAATACACACGCACACGCAGGCACGCACGCACGCACACACACACATATATATATATATATATATATATATATATATATATATAGAGGGAGAGTTTCCCTAGCGCAGGACACAATTAATATCTGTGCAAATAGAAACATAATCGAGCTATAGTATCAATCTAGGGATTGAGGGGAATAAAACACTAAATATGTAAGCATCACTATCTTTTGTTTTGCGTAAAATAAAGAAGCGCGATTGGTTGTTATTTTTGAAAATACTGAATTGTATCATATAAATTTGTGACGAGCATACTTACAAAGCTTCTGGGATTAAATACTCCTAAGTTGTGGTATTACAAGTTTGGATAAGTACTTTTTTAATTATTTTTATTCTTTTTTATATGCTGTAGACTGACCTCCCTGAGAAAATGCTTTTTTTTGCATTTACTGTCCCCTCAAAGCAAGCAAGAAATATTTCAATCAATCAATCAATCAATTCTTTATTCGTCCCCTAAGGGATTGAAGGCGCTTTTGAAGGAGCGTTCCCCAACCTTACAAACTCTTACAATCTTACTTATATCTACTCTTAACTCTACTCTTACATCTAATTTACAAATAACTTAATTCTACCTTAACCTACTTATCTACTACTTTAGAGAGAGAAAGAGCCGTCCCTACCTATCGCTTCGCTTCGGCTTCCGATTCCCCATACATTCTCCACCACCTCATTCATACCTCACTCATTCTCCTCCTCATACTTCCTTCCTCCTTTTCCCCTCCCTCTCTCCTTTCTTCCGTTCTCCCCTCTTCCCTCTTTTTCTCTATTTCTCTCATCCATCCTTCCCCTTCTCCTCCTTCCTGCAGTATTTCCTTCATTCTTTCCCACCAGTTTCCCTTCCCCCCTTCTCCCCCACATTCTCCTATCACATGCTCCCATGTTTCATTTTCTATCCCGCATAACCTACACCTTCTTTTCCCCTCTTCTTCCCAGTATCTCGCCCCTCTCATCTCATTGTTCATTCTGAACCTAACTATCCTTCTCCATCTACTTTCCCCCCATCCCTTTCTCAGGTATTCCGGTAAACCCTCCTCCTTCCATTCCCCATACCATCTATTATATCTCGACTCTCTTATCCTCTCCCATCTTTCCTCCTTCTGCCTTTCCCTGTCTTTCTGTTCCCACCCCTCATATACTTCCTCTCCCCTTCCCCTTTTTTCCTCCATTTCTTTCCCTTCTATTCCTCTTTCTTCCCAGAATTTCCCCCTCTCTTCCTCCCACATCGTTCTTTCCTTTCCTCCCCTTATCCTCTCTTTCATATCCTCAAAACATTTCCTCGCTAAACTTCCTCCCCTTCCTTCCTCCAACTTCCTCTCATACCCTACCGCCCTCCTTCCTGCCCTTATCCTAAATTTGTCTTTTCCTATCTCCTCTCTTACCATATACCCCGGCGTGCACCAGTCTACTCCTAACGTCCACCTATCCATCGCTCCTGCATTGCCTCCACCTCTCTCCTCTCCTTCCATCCCCATATTTCCGCCCCATATTCCAACACCGTCCCCACCAACCTTTCCATTAGCCATACTCTTTTCATCCAGTCTCCTGCAAACCTTCTCTTTCCCATTCCCCACACCTGTCTTATCACCGCTCCTGCTTTCCTAACTCTGTTCTTTACCTGCGCCTCCTGCCTCCCGTTCCTCTGTAGCTTATACCCTAAATATGTGAATTCTTTCACTTCCTCTAACCTTTTTCCTTTCCATCTCCACTTCACTCTCTTCATTCTTCCTCCTCCCTTTTTAAACCTCATTACCTTTGTCTTATCCACATTCACCTCTAACCTTTTCTTGTCCATATAACTTTCCATTTTCCCCAACATATGTATCATCCCTTCTTCATCCTCCGCCAACAGTACCATATCATCTGCGTACGCCAAACAATGCACCTTTTCCCCTCCCAGTTTCACCCCCCCCCCCCAACCTCCTTTTCTTAGCACTTCCTCTATATCCGCTATCAGCAAACTGAATAAGTGCGGACTCATTGGGCAACCTTGCCTCACCCCCTTGCCGTCCAAAAATTTTCTCCCTCCTCCTTCCCCACTCTTACCTTACTCCTCGTTTCCCTGTACACCTCTTCTATCCTACTCCTTAATCCCTCCCTCACTCCCCTCCTCTTCATTGCCTCCATTAACACCTCCCTATCTACCGAATCAAACGCCGCCTTCAGGTCCATAAATGCCGCGACTACCTTTCCCCCCTTCTTGTTTACCCTCTTATTCACCAGATAGTTCAACACATAGATACTATCCATCACCCCCATTCCCTTCCTAAAACCTGTCTGACTCTCCGGTATCATATTCTTCCCCTCCATTTCTTCCTTTAACCTTTCAGTTAAAATCCCCACGTATATCTTGTATAGCGTTGGCATCAATGTTACTCCTCTATAGTTTTCCACTTTATTCCCCGTTCCCTTTTTCAACAGTGGCACTATTATCCCTTCTTTCCACCTCTCCGGCAATCCTTCTCCTCTCCATACTCTGTTGCACATTCCCCATACCCACCCTTCTACCCTCTCCCCTCCCTATTTCCATACCTCACTCGGTATCCCATCCTCCCCCGCTGCTTTTCCTTTCTTCAGTTTTTCCAGCATCCTCTTCACTTCCTCCCTGCTTATCTCCTGCTCCTCATCCCTCTCCCTTTTTTCTTTTCCTCCTCTTACCACTTTTACCTCTATCCCTCCCAATAAGTCCATGAAGTATTCCTTCCATTCCTCCACCTTTATCTCCTCATTCACCCCTTCTCTCTTTTTCCTTTCCCTGTTTATAATCTTCCATACCTCTCCTTCCGTTCTTGCCTCTATCGCCTCCTTGTACCATCTTAGCCTCTCCTCCTCCCTTTTTCCTTTACACATTAGCCTATATTCCGCCCTTACTTTTCTATATCCTTCTCCTCCTCCTCCTTTTTTCCTCCATTCCCTTAACTTTTTCCTCACTTCTTTCCTCTTCTCCTCACATTCCTCGTCCCACCACCCTTTCCTTTTCCCTTCTCCACTCTCTTTTTCTCCTTCTCTCAATTCCTCTCCTATTCTTCCTGTTTTTTCCTCTAGCTCCTCTTCAATCCCCTCCTTCCACCCCTTTCCCCACTCTATTTTCTCTCTTATTCTTTCTCCTCCCCTCTTTGTCCATCTCCCTCTTTTTCTTATTCCTTTTCCCTCCCCCCTTTTTCCCTTTTCAGCTCCTCCTCTTCTTTCTAGCGTTACAATCAATGGGTGATGGTCCGATTCTATGTTATCTCCCACCTCTATTCTCTTTATCCTTTCCTTTACTCTATCCTCTCCCACCACGTAATCTATTACCGATTCCCCTCTTCCTCCTGTATATGTGTACTCCCCCTTTCTATCCCCTCTTATCCCTCCGTTAAAAATTCCCCATCCCACCTCTTCCAACTCTTTTATCAACTTCTTCCCTTCCTCATTAACTTTCTTGTCCTTTGATCTTCTTTCTTCTTCCTCCTCCCCTCCTATCACCCCCCCCTTTCTACCTGTCCTTGCGTTGAAATCTCCTCCCAAAATCGTCCATTTATTCTCTTCTTTCTCTTCCATCCATTCCTTCATTTCCTCCAATTTCCTTTCCATGTCCCCGTTGATGTATACGCCTATTACCCTCCACTTCTCTCTTCCTACTTCTAAATCCGCCATCATTATTCCCTCCGCCTTTTCTCCCATTCCTGATACTTTTATCTTCCCCCTCTCCTCCCTTACCCCCATGATCATTCCCCCCATCGGTCTTCCTTTCTTCTTTCTCTTCTTTGCTGCTTGCTTCTCCCATCTATATCCTTTCGGTAACCTCTTTTTAATCGCCTCCCACCCCCTTTCCTCTATCCATGTTTCCATCATCACCACCACCTCCCAATCTTCTATTTTCTTCCAGAACTTTTCTTCCTTATTCTTCAGCCCTGCCACATTCCAAAAACCTATCTTCCATTCTTCTCTTACTTCCCCTCCTTTTTCCTTTCTCTCCTGTTCCTTTCTCCTTCCTTCCTCCGTCCCCCTTTCTCCTTCCTCCTTTCTCTTCTTACTATTGTTCTCCCCTCCTCCTTTCCTCCTTTCTTCTCTTCTCCCTTCTTCTATCCCTTTTTTTCCTCCATTCCTGTCTTCATACCCCCTTCTTCCCCCCTCATTTTCTCTATACCTTCTCTAATTTCTCCTTTCCAATTTTTTAGCACACCTTCCTCCTCTTCCCATCTCCACCATACATCATTGATTTTTATCCTTCCATAGCTCGTCCATACCTTGTTTCCTTTCCTCCTTTCTATTTCCGCGATCTCCATTAGTCTCCATTTTATCTTTCTCTCTTCCCATGTTAAATCATCTTCTATTCTCACCCTCTTTCCTCTTAATATCTTCTTCCTCTCCATTACCTGTCTTTTCTGTTCTCCACTTCCTAGTTTTACTACCACCATTTCATCTTCCTTTCCCTCCTTTCCTTTCAACATCCTTATCCATTCTATCTCTGCTTTCGCTCCTATCTCTTTCATTAATTTCTCTACTCTTTCCTTTACACCTTCCTTCCCTTTCTCCATTCTTTTTATTACTATGTTGTTTCTTCTCTCTTCTCTTTCCTGCCATTCTAATTTCTTTCCTATGTCCTTCACTTTTCCTATTATTGTCTCGTTTATCCCCTTACTCCCTCCTTCGCCCCCCTCTCTTTCTCTTACCTCCTTTCTTCCTCTTTCCTCTACTCTTGCTTCCAAATCTATCACTCTCTTCTCCAGGCTCTCTATCTCTTTTCTCAATTCTCTTCTTTCTTCTCTCCATTCCCCCTCCTTTTTCCAAATTTCTATCTTCAATTTTCTCATTTCCTCGCCTAACTTCTCTGTTATCTTCTCCCCTATCTCTTCCATCATTCTCCTTAACTCCTCCTTTTCTATCCCCCCTACCTCTCTATTCAGCCTTTCTGTCTTCCTGCTCCTTCTTAGGCTTCTTTCCTTTTCTTCCTTATCCTCCTCTCCCCCTTCTTCTCTTTTCCTTTTCAAAAAATCCTCTATACATCCCATACTGCTCCTCCTCTCCTTCCCTAACTCCTCTACTCTTCTCGGCCTCCCTGCCTTTTTTTTTATTTCTTCTTCATCTCCCTTTTTTCCCCCTTCCTCTAACATCCTATCTCTATTGATCTCTATCCTCCTATCTCTAATATTCTCTTCATTAATCATTTCCCTCTTATCGCTTTCTTTCTTCGATTCACCTACTCTATGCTCCAACTCGCTCCAACTCGCTAGTGAATTCCCTAGTGAATTCCCTATCTTTTTACTTTACTGCACCTACTCCCTACACCTACTCTCCTCTACTCTCTTTCTTCCACGTGTCTACGTGTCCACGTGTCTCACCTTTTCCTACTTTCTCCTTTCTAACTCCTTACCCCTTTATCCTCTCCTATCCTTTCAATCTCTCCTCTTCTTTTTTCTACACCCTCTCACCTCTTATCTCCTATTCACCTCACCCCTTTTCTCACTCTTTCCTCACAAATACCTGCCACGCTTTCACACACCTGTCACTCACTCTCTTACCGGAACCGGAAGCCAATCAAGCAAGAAATATTTAATCATCATTTAAAAATGTTGATTTTATATAAATTTTCTAAACGTTATAATATAATGTTTTATAAATATGTTTAAAATATTTTAATAAACGTATTAATAAATATTTAAAAAATATTTTAATTGATAAAAACGTAGATATTTGAGAATCGCCAGACAGAATTTTAAAAAAAGGTAAGACTCTTCTCTCGACCGTACTGGCAAATATTATTTATTAAATCAACGTTTTGACCCTTCTTTGAGTCCTTATTAAGTGATCTAGATATACATAGAAAAAAAATACAGTACAGAGATTAATACAATAAAAAAAATACTTCACTTAACAATATTACAAAATAATAAAAAAAGCGAAACATACTTGTAAAAATAAAAATAAAATTATAATTTTAAGATGTCAAGAACAAACATAGTGTCGGTTTGACAACACGTCAAGACTCTTAGACGAGTTATGAGAGACTAAACGACCTTTATTATTTTGTCGTAGATATTATTTAGATTGTCGGTATCCTTTTGTAAATTAATAGCGTTATTATTTTTCTTAATAAAAAACATTTCAGCGATTTCTCTTTTTCTTGCGTGTTTTTCACTGTGCAAAATAACCGGCGAAGTCCAAAAGTTCAAAATCGTGATCGAATTCAATTTTATGTTTGCTGATAACTGATAAATTACTCGAATGTATTTTGATGTTGCTGAAATGTTCCTTTACACGTGTACATAGATGTTTCTTTGTTTGTCCAATGTATGACACTTTGCAATCATTACAATTAATTTCGTAAACTACTTTAGTCTTTTTATCTGTAGGCAGTCTATCCTTGCCGAGTGTAATTTGAAAAAAAAAAATTATTCGATTTTTTAGAAATATTATGAACAACATTAAATCCGATATTTTTAAAAATTCGATCGATATCGCCTAAGCTATTAACATAAGATAGTGAAATGAAAAGAGATTTATCAACAATATTTTGCTCATTACTCGATTCATTCATGTTTCTGTGTTTTAAAAAATTAATCTTTTTATTAACCCAACGATCAATTACATGTTTAGGAAAGCAGTTATTAAATAAAATCAGTTTCACGATATTAATATTCTCGTCATGAAACTGGTCATTAGATAAAAGAATCGCGTGATCTACAAGATTAAAAATTGTGTTCATTTTATATTTAAAAGGGTAATTGGAAAAGAAATTTATATATCTGTTCAAACACGTGTTCTTTCTGTACCAATTTGTTACAAGCTTTCCATTTGACCGAGAGATCGTTGTATTCAAAAAATTAATACATCTGTCTGATTCCGTCTCATATGTAAAGGTTAAACGGTGGTGATAATTATTAAAGGTATTAATTATTTCGTGGATTTTGGTCTTTAGAATAATAGTAAAAATATTTGTTTATTATAATATTTAAAAAATATTACTCTTAAAATATTAATAAAATAATTTAAAAACGTGTAACGGTGCATCTTTCCCGACGCCGCGGATCGGCTCGCAAGTTCCAGGATTCGGGAGAAGAGGGAGACTCAGCCTCGCTTATTTCTTTACAAAAATGCTTTTATTCATTAAAAATAAAAGGTAGAGTGTCTACTGAGGACTTACAGGCCACCCTGCAGGTAATACGGATTGAGGCTATACAATGCAAAAGAAAATATATTCATATCTTGTCCCGGAGGAACGTACTGCTGACTATGTTATATAGCGGAAACCGGATATAATGCGCCGAAGGCGTATAGCCTAGACGATGTATAGAAAGACTTACAGACTACCCAATATATACAACGACTTACTGACTACCCGGTTTGTACAACGTACGAAAATCGGACTCAATACACGGTAACGTATATCCTATGACGGTGTCCGGAAAGAACTTCCAAGTCACCCGGTATACGAAGACTGGATATACAATGTACAGAGGCGTATAGCCTATAACGGTGTCCGGAAGAGACTTACAAGTCACCCGGTATATGAAGACTGGATATACAATGTACGAAGGCGTATAGCCTATAGTGGTGTCCGGAAGGGACTTACAAGTCACCTAATATGCCCGAGGCAGGGGGAACGAGGTATTTCGAAAACCGACAAACCCGGCCTAATAACGGGAAGCCCGTCGTCCGGCAAGAGGAACCGGAAACCGGGAAGCCCGTTGCTCGACTTGTAGTAAGAAAAGACCGAAAACCGGGAAACAACGGGAAACCCGTTGCCCGATGCAAACGGAAGGAACCAGAAACCGAGAAGCCCGGCCTAACAGCGAGAAGCCCGCTGTCTGCTATAGGAGTCTGAAACGAGACTGGTGCCGGCTCATCCGCCGAGTCGGCTTATATACCCGGTCGACGGCCTCCCACCATGCGTCGGGTGCATGGCGGGAGTAGCGCCGATAGCGCAACGGCGCAGTAGTGGGGCGCCCCCGGAGTGAGGCAGTCCGTGTATGACGTTTAGGGGGGGCGCCTTAGGCGCCAGTCTCACGTGGCGGCCGGATGATCGGCCCGCGAGGCGATAGTAACGGCTATGCCGTTACAAACATTATTAAAAATGTTTCCTAAATGTTATTAATACGTTTATTATAATATTGAAAAAATATTACTCTTAATAACATTACTCTTAAAATATTAATAAAATATTTTAGAAACGTTAGCTAAATGTTTCTTAAATGTTATTAATACTGTCATTTGCGATTTGGCTCTTATTGCCTGTCTTACACTTTAAATTTATATGTTATTAATACGTTTATTAGAATATTTTAAAAATACTACTTTTAATAACATTGCTCTCAAAATCATTTTAAAATGTTTTAAAAACATTAGTCTAAATGTTTCTTATATGTATAATATGTTTATTATATAAATACAGGGGTGAAATGGTAGACCAGTGGGTTAAGTCATAAGACAGTATGCCCAAGGTCCCAGGTTCGAATCCAAGTAGGGCCAATCACCCCACATGCCTGCCAGGAAAAAGGAGGAATTGGAGACAAGGGGGAAGGAGACGGAAGAAGGGAGGAAGGAAAAAGGTGCGCGTGGATTAAAAGGGCAGCGTAGAGGTTTGGGAACGCTCCTATAAAAAAAAAGCGCCAGGAGAAAGGAGGAAAAGGAGAAAGGAGAAGAGAGGCAGGCTCGGCGGAAAGGAGAAGGGGAAAATGGAAAAAGAGGAAGGAGAGGAATTGGTGACAAGGGGGAAGGAGACGGAAGAAGGAGGAAGGGAAAAGGTGCGAGTGGATCAAAAGAGAGCGTAGAGGTTTGGGAACGCTCTTATCAGAAAAAAGCGCCAGGGGAAATTGATATGAAAATGGTAATGAGTAGTAGATGAGGATTGTAAAGGTTCGGGAACGCTCCTATCAGAAAAAAGCGCCGCATATGTAACATATTGTAACATATAGCTAGAGAAATAGAGGAGGATTGTAAAGGTTTGGGTACGCTCCTTAAAAAGCGCCCTTAATCCCTAAGGGGGCAAATAAAGCAATAAATGAATAAATGAATGAAGTATATAAATACAGCATATTAATTAAGAACGCGTAGAAAAAAAAATTTAATTTAATTATGCATATTATTTATTTATTTATTTCATTATTATTTATTTTATACATAGCTTTACACTTTTTTATTACATCTTTTAATTATTCGTTTCCTACCATCGATCTGCCCCATGAAACGCATGCGCGTGTTACTGAAAAACAGCATGCGTTTTTCGTTTTCGGACACTTGTGTACCTTGTGTCTCGTACCAGCGTGTGGGCAGTCGCCCGGAAAGTAAAAGACGCGGGTTCGATTCCCGCTTCAGCGACTTTTCGGAGCTATATTTTTCTCGCCTATGTCTTCATATGTAAGTTTGAAATTAATTTATATATGGAACTTAGTAATCTCAAACCAAGAGATTCGATTTAAAATATCATATTTAATATTTATATTTGTTGTTGAAAAATTTATATAAAACCTAATACTAGTAAATAGTAAATTTATTTATATTTAGATAAGAAATATTTTTATCGGCTCTCAATATTAATAATAATATAAATAAAGTATTACACATATAAAAGGCTAATAAGAGCAGAAGTAATATTACGGTTATAAAAACTAATTTATTACATTTAATCAATATGTACTGATAGAAACAATAAAGTTTAAATTAATGAAAAATTAATTATTCGGAACTGTATCTCTTGGTTTGAGATCACTAAGTTCTATATATAAATTAATCTCGAACTTACATATGGAGAAATAGACGCGAAAAATATAGGTCCGAAAAGGATTTATTTATATTTGTCGAACAATTTATTGCGTTTAAAGATTCTATTCTTTTTAATTAATGTTAGTTAGAAAAAATGAGTTAATATTTTTGCGCAGGATCTTCAGGACTTTTCCAGGACGCCTTAAAAAATTAGCGGCTTTTGAAGAGGTAATAAGTAAGTTAATTAATTAAATTATTCAAAAAAGCTGCTGTGCGCCTGTAAAAAAGGCTGCTGTGCGCCTATACAGAGCTGCTGTGCGCCTGTAAAAACCGGCTGCTGTGCGCCGATACAGAGCTGCTGTGCGCCTGTAAAAAACGACTGCTGTGCGCCGATACAGAGCTGCTATGCGCCTGTAAAAAAACGGCTGCTGTGCGCCGATACAGAGCTGCTGTGCGCCTGTAAAACACGGCTGCTGTGCGCCGATACAGAGCTTATATACATATAAAATGTATATTGTAACAAAAGAGCACATACTTCTATCATCTAAAGAAAAAGATATAATTATTCAAGGCAAATGGTTAACAGATATACATATGGAACATTTCGGTCGCTTTTAGAAAATTGTTCAGATTTTAAACATGTTGAAACCTGGCGAGTGCAATGTCTTGATACGATTCAACCTATACCAATAGGTAAAAAACATATACAAATATTACATTATTCATCAGGTCCATTCGATGGACATTGGGTATGCAGTTATTATGACATAAAAGATATATATACTTACGATTCTTTAAATTTAAAAAAATTACACGAGCATCATAAGCAATTCTTAACAAGATTATTTCCAACATATAATTTTGAAAAACGTCATATCAAATTTCCTACCGTGCAGCATCAACCAAACTGTAACGATTGTGGTGTTTTTGCAATAGCTTTTGCGATTTCGTTGTTATTTAATATTAAACCTGAAAAAGTAAGGTATAATCATAGTTTAATGCGTTTGCATTTGCTACAAATTTTTGTAACAAATGTAATTGAGCATTTTTCTCAAGATTTACAATATATTACTCAAAAAGTCTTTCCATTAGCAGTAATAAAAGCAAGAGAGCTTGAAGCTGCTCGTATACGTATGAAACGTCAATATGAGACTCAACAAAAATTAAAATCAAATAAAATTTTCGACATTGCACAATCTAAAAAATATTTAATTAATAGTCAGTTAGAAACCAAATGTGTTTCAAAACAATGTTCTCAAACATTGAATAATCTTAATATAGAACAAATTAATAAATATTCTCAATACAACAAAAATGAAATTTGTCATATAAATGAAAATTCTGAGAATAAATATCTTCAATTTGAAAATAATTTACAATTAGAAAACATTGAAAAGAAAAAATCGAAATATAATTTAGAAAATCAAAATAAAGAACAGATTTTGTACTTAAGAGTTCCAAATTTAGAAAATAATAGTGCTAATTTTGAAAATAATTGCGCTAAAATATCGCAACAATATGCATAAGTTTTGGAAGATAATTGCGCTAAAAAGCGGCAGCTATATGCACGGAACTTGGAAAAAAATCGTGCTAAAAAGCAAAAATTGTACGCACAAAATTTAGAATATAATCGTGCTAAAAAGCGACAGCGATATGCACAAGATTTAGAAAGTAATCGCGTTAAACTCAAGCAGCGTTATATACAGAATTTTGAAAATTATCGCGATAAAAAGCGACAATATGCAAAAAATGTGAAAAATAAAAATAAACAGGATTCACAAAATGTTATTAAAAATAGAAATCAACATAAGCAAGATTATAAAAAAACACAAAATATGTACCTACAATAAAAAAATCAAAAATCAATTTTGCAAAAAAAGTTATTAAAAAATATAAAAACATTTTGTCGAAAAACTCTATAAAATTTCGATATTCTTTAGAAATGATTATAAAAAATAATGTAGAGAAACTAAATATTAAAGGCCATGTTGAAAAACGACTGAAAGCCGAAAAAATTGTACGGTGGTGTATGTACTCGTATATTAGAAACAATCATGTTCGCAATATATACAAAATGTTAGCTTTAATTAAAAAGAAATCAGAAGTAAGTTTGACACTTGTAGCTGAATGTTCTACAATTGAAGAAAATATTGAAATGTTATGTGGCGAATCTAGACATACAGCCTTATCCGACAATTATTTTATTGGTTCTACATATCATCATGTAACATTAAAAGAACTTTTGGATACGAAAGAAGAAGTTCTGAATATATTACCGTTAATAAAAAATGTAAAATCGAAATCTTTAATAATAAATATGAAAGGACAAGTTGTGAATGTATTACCGTTACAAGAATCACAAACAAAATTTTGGTTGTGCAATAGTTCATGTAAAATTGATTCTTCTTTACTTGATCGTTATCAAAAGTTTCTGCAAACTATAGATAAATGTACTTTAAAAAATGTACCCGAATCGATACAAAACACTTTTTAAAGGAATGTTTCTTCCAATTCAATTATTATCGCCTCATTTTCCAAAAGTAAGATATATTAAGCGTTTAATTTATCAAATGATAGCTTTTTATCGAAAGATGGAAAATATCGATAAAGCATTAATTGATGCTGATTTAAACGCATTAAACGAAATTGTAATTAATGCGGAAGGAAAAGCAGATATGTACAAACATCAACATATACAGATACAATTCTAAGTGATGATATATTTTCTAAATATCATGAAGCATTTAAAGCTTTAACTAAACGTTCAGAAAATACACCACGGCATATTTGCGTATCATGTGAGATTGTGTTATGAAAAAAGTTTATTTAAAGTTAGTAATATTCAAGCACAATTAGATATTCCAATTTGGAGCGATTTAATAAAACATATTCAACAACAAAAAATTATGCAGAATATATATGTAATTATTGTGCAGGCAAATTTCGTAAAGGTCTAATACCTGCATATTGCATCTTGAATAATCTTTTCACAGATATAGTGCCCAAAGTAATATCATCTCTTAACACATTTGAAAAAATTCTTATACAGAGAGCTAAAGCATTTCAAACTGTTCTCAAAATGGAAACTGTTTTGAATAAAAAATTACCTCAAAGACAAATGATACAAAAAGTTAAGGGTAGAACATTTCATTTACCACTTCCATTACAGGAGACATTGAATAAATTATGTCATGATAATGATCCAATAAATATTAATCTTGAATTATATATATTAGTGAGAGGTGTTCCGACAAATTCAAAGATTATTTGGAAAAAGATGGTTAATGTTAAAAAAGTATTTGATGCTTTAACATGGTTAAAATGTAACAATGCTTTATACTCTCACATAATATTGCCAAATAATCACAATGAGTTATGATTTGAAAAGTTGGAAAATTTAGTATTCCAAGTGGAAGAGACAGAAAATGATACAGAAGCAATATTGAATGACAACTCTGAATTATCAAATAATTTGATAAAAGAGACAAAAAATGATATAAAAAATGTATTAGAAGATCAACAAAAAGCAATGTTAACTCAAGTTATTAATGAAAGTGATGACTATTACGAACAATATACTATCTATCCCTTATATGAAAAAAAGTAAATAAAACTGCGACAGACTTATATCAAATGTTAAAAATTCAGGATTTGCCTTTGGATAATCGTGAAAGTGTTTAGATTTGCTATGTTTTCCAGATATTTATCCTTTTGGTATTAATGGACAACACGAGACTAGGCCAGTCAAATTACATGATCATAAATTTATTAATGTCGTTTGACATCTAAACATTCACAATACAGATTAAATCAACAATATTTATTTTATTTATTGAACAATGCAAATATGCGTCAACTAAGTCGAGGAATTTTTCATAAAATGAATGTAACTAATCCGCGAGTTCGTTATACAGCTGCAGAATATTTAGACGCAATGTCGAAAGAATTGTTGGAATCTAATCTGACAATAAGTACAATATTTTCGACACTTTGAAATACGGAGCAATATTGGCGTAAACCGAGAAGTGATTTAAATTGTATGACGCAGCATTATGGGCCTGCGACATGGTTTTTAACACTAAGTCCGAGTGAATGGTTATAAGAAAATTTAAGTAAATATATTCGTGAAGCAAATGGATGGCATGACACTTCCTTATGCGTTAGTGTTCTTATTGCTAGAGATCCTGTATCAACATCCAGATTTCTCGATAATAAGTTTCGGGAAATGTTTGACTTCATTAGGTCTAAAGATAATCCAATTGAAGATGTAACGCACTATTTCTGGCGACGAGAATATCAAGGTAGAGGTATACAACATTTTCACTTATTAATTTGGATTAAAAATGCACCAATTTTTGGTGAATCTACTATTGAGGAAGTTTCCAAATTTATTTCACAACATATAAGCTGCACAATACCGGATCAAAATATTTCGCCATTGTTGTACAGACGTGTTGATACGCATCAGCGACATACACATAATGATTATTGTCTTCGTTCTAAAAAAGTAGGACGTAAAGTTATTCGTCGATGTCGTTTGGATTTCCTCGTCCCGTTACTGAAACTTTGAATATCAGGGATGTGGCAACTTCGATAGCCGGTAGAAAACAATTGAAACATAAAAGTAGACTTTACGATCTTCCTCGAACGGATAATGAAGGTAATATAAATGACTATAATCCTGTTCTTCTTACTGTATGGGAAGGTAATATGGATATACAATTTATTGGTGAAAAATCATCATTACTTACCTGGTACATTACTAAATATATGAATAAAGCAAGAAAAAGTGAACTGTTCGATGCTATCATTAGTAAAAATGAAAAAAAAATCATTAGCGAGTTATCTTTGGAATATTGCTTTACGATTTACAAATAATAGAGAATGTGGAGCTCTCGAAGCTGCTAATACATTGTTTAGGTATTTCTTTATATGGAACTGATCGAAATACATCTATTAAATGGTTAATCAAATACGATATAGAAAATTAAAAAGCTGCAAGAAAATTCAAGCTCTTGATGCTGAATCTACAGATATATTTTGTCCATCTTTGATAGACAATCGTTATCCATATAGACCAAACGAATTAAAAAATAAATCTCTTTATGAATTTTCAGAGTGGTATGATATTTCGAAGATCAAACCAAAAAATGAGAATACTAAATATTATAAAATAAGTAATGGTTATTATCTTAAACGGCGACAACGTGGATATCTTATAAATCATTATAGATATAATGTTAATTCACAGCCGGAAAATTACTTCTTTGCGTTATTGCTTATGTTTAAAACCATGGCCAAAATTAGAGGATCTTAGAAATGAATGCGATAATTATGCTGAATCGTTTCACAAAGTAAAACTGCATCTTACAGAAGCATTGCAATATCATTGAAAATTAGAAAAATTGCAAAAAGCATTTGAAACTGCAAAACAGTTAGTTCAACAATGTCTAGATGATAAGTTAGAAAAACAACAGCCTCAAGATGATCCTGAAAATCCGATAGGTTTTCAAAATATAGAGGCTGGTGAAGCAATGCAAGATTTTGGTGATAAAGTAATTCGAGAAATTGATGTATCTAAAATGATAACTAAATTAAATATGGATCAAAAACGAGTATTCAATAAAGTTATCAATATTATAGAATCCGATAAATCGATTTTACGATCATATGTTAGCGGAGAAGGTGGTACTGGAAAAAGTTTCTTAATCAAGACAATTAAATGCTGAATAAAACAAAATTTTAACAAAAATACTGCTGTAGCAGCACCTACTGGTATCGCGGCATTTAATATTGATGGTTTAACAGTTCATAGATTGCTTCAATTACCCGTTGAACATGGTCAAACTCCTAAGTATAAACAACTATCTGATCATGTATTGAAAGTTTTACGAGAACAGCTTAATAATGTTATTCTTTTTATAATTGATGAAGTGTCAATGATATCTAATTTGATTGACTTTAATGTATATAAATCTTCGATTGTCTCAAATATTTGACACTAGTGATTGCGATAATGGTTGGTTTGGTCGAAAGCACATTCTTTTATTCGGAGATTTGCTTCAACTACCTCCCGTACACGATGATCCTATTTTTAAATATTTATTGAATGAAAAAGTTGCTAAATATCTTGGTTCCATAAATGCGGTTAATTTATGGACTACATTATTTGAGTATGATGAATTGATAATTAATATGCGTCAGCAAGGAGATAACACTTATCGTGAGTTATTGTTAAGAATTCGTATCGGTTTATTAACAAAATCTGATGGTAAAATTTTAGAAAGTAGAAAAATATCTTTTAAACCGTTATTGATATAATGTTTAAATAAATATATAATTATTAATGTAATGTTTATATAATTATTAATGTAATGTTTTAATCATTATTAATGTACTGTTTATAAAAGTAATTTTTTTATTACTTTAAGATAGATTGCAATAAATTAATTAAATACTATGCAAATGACAAACGTACTTCGTACATTTACATTGCAAATATTTTCTAAGTTAATTATTGAATATTTTAAGATACATTACAATAAATTTATTATTTGTTACATTAAGATAATTATAGTTAATTAATTATTTCTTATTTTAAGATTTACAGATACATTACAGTAATTTAATAAAAATATTTAGCAGCGCCAAGTTTTTTTAACAAAAATTTTTCTATTTTTTTTGGTTAAAATATTTCTAAAGACCAAATGTAACGAGTGATTATATGGTTGACAATAATATCAAATGAGATATATATTTTCTATCATACTCTTTAATCCAAATAAGATATTATTGTCAATCATAAATCGCTCGTCACATTTAATCTTTTTATATAATTTGCTGCGTTACAATATATGAGTCATATGTTTAATTAATAGTTGTTTGTAAAATATTTCTATAAAAAAAATTATTTAATAAAATAATCATAATAAAAGATTTTATAGTATAAAGGTTTTTATTTGTCGCATTTTTTGATATCATTATTTTTTTTAGAAATATTTAATCATTTTGTACACAAAAAATATATTGTATAAAAGTTAAATGACATTATTTTTTAGAGCAGTTTTTTATAGTAATTTAAAAAACACTGTTTTTTTTTAATAACATTTTTTCACATGAACACGTAAACTTGTCGCCTTTTTTTACCTTTTTTATAACTTACCAAATAGCAGGTTGATTGTTCAATATTTACCATACTAAAGATGAACTATTACCATTATTAATTGGTTCTGTATATAATACTTTTACGATAGACTCATTGTCTTTAGAAATGAAAGAAAATGAATGTATTAATTCAGTTATGTTTTCGCGCACTGGTATCAAGAGACACGGTAGTGTCTCGCGACCAGTTAAGGGCGTAGCCGAGACACCGTGTATCTTAACGCGAGTCGGACATTTGAGTCTATTATAAATTTCGAATCCTCAATAACGGCTGAAGCAATCGAGTTTATACTAGACTTAATCGATAGATTGAGTTCGAATTATATAATAAAAGTGTCTTTATTTCTGCTCTACGTGATTTGTAAGCAGAGATATATAAATGCAAAGTCGAAATATGAAAAATTTCTTTTAAGAAACGTCCCCGTCATCATTGTTATTATCATCATCATCGACCACGCATACATAGTAGTATCGTGCTACACGTATTCACACGTATACAACACATGCGCACACATATATCACACGTACACAACACATGCAATAGATGCATGTATTGGAAATGTCCAGTTCTCACGTTTTACAACAGACGGCGATAGTGGCGCTCCGCTATATTGGAAGTGTGAGGAGTTATGTTGGATAGGATAGGAAAGTGTTTTGATTTTGATTTTGATGTGATGATGTAATTTGATGTAATATGTGATGGAAAAAGAAATTTATAAAAATCAGGTAATTATTTTATTATATTTTTATATGTATAATATAAAAAACAAATTGTTAAAGATTTTTTTGATAATTTTTTCATTTAGTTATCCAATGGCTTTACAAGAGAAATTAGCCGAGAATTCTGATAAAATAACTGTGCAATATGCTGGGAAAGGATGGAAAGCGCTCGTAAGTTGCCCTGTGCACACTTATTTTACAATTCATGTTTGCAATCCTGGTTAGAACAGGACACCATGTCTCACTTGTCGGTTGGCCTTGAGTATGCAAGCAAATTACAGAGAGGATACACCAGATTGAGTATACAAGCAAATCACAGAGAGAATACAGAAATTCCGCCTGAGTCACAGATTTCTACAAAAAGAAATGGCAATTATTTTTTTCTTTTTCTCGATGGCTCAAGATATGTATCTTGGTTGCCTAGTGTTTCTGTCGATGTGTCATTGGGCAAATGATATATTCAAAGAACCACGTGTGAGGAATATGTACGTATTTATATATTGTACTGCTATATTTTTATAATGAATCGCACATATAATTAGTTTCGTGATAGTAGCTAATATGTGCAAGTTAATTGTTATATCCAAAAGTTGATACAATCCCCAGCAAACACCAAGTAACAATTATATAACTATTATAATTTCCCATTGAACAATGTAAATGCAATATAACACGCTGTTGATATTTTATTTCAGGTATAAATTTTGCAAATAATTATTCTATGTGAACAAACAAAACAAAAATATTTATTAGTAAAAGCTTAACAAAAATCATGCATATGAAGCGCATGTGCAAACTGAAGACTAGAAATCTATCCTTGTGATAAAAGAAACATATCACGTTAGACAAGACTGTGTGATTAACAGATTATTATCAGGAAGTAACAAAAGGACCGCTAATTTTTAGGCATGTACAAAAGATAGCATTAGATAGATGTGTATTATATCTGACCAATCAATTAATATTTTTTCTGCAATATCAAAAAAATATCAATTTTTTTACACGATAAATTTTGCAAAATCTAAAATTTATGTACATTTTTAGGGGTAGATCAAAGAGTTTAAAACAAATTTTAATTACATTTTTTCAAATACTATTTTGTATTTCCCAATGATAAACATATGTGATAAATACTCAATGATAAATTTTGACAGCATTTAGTTATTTAGATTAAATCTCTTTATGTCAATTCAATTAAACGTATCTTTATACATATACATATATACGTTATCTTAATATCTATCAAATTGTTTTCATATATAAATGGAATAAAAATAACAGTATAGAGAAGAGTATATATCTCCTTCCTTAATCGTGAACATTTCTTTCAACACAATCATCGTTTATAAACAACGAAATGAAAAAAGTGATTTGTATTTTGACATTACTCTGCGCAGTTTATGTAAGTTCTGTCAATTCAGTGTAATCATTTCTTTTGACTAAAAAAAGAAACAAATAATTTAATTCAATCATTTTAAAATAAGACAAATCAAATAAAAAACAATTGCCATGTTTAATTAGTAAACTAAAAATCTTTTTCAGAAATTATGATGTATTAATAGAAATATCACATATAAAAATCAATTTTGTAGCTTTAATTTGACCTATTTATAAAAATTGTTTAAAATTTATTTTTAAATTTAATTTCTTTATGCAATATCTTTAAAAAAATATCGAAGCTATTCTTAAAAGTATTTCACTTTTCGAAAAGCAAATAAAGCAGATTCTACAAGTCAAACTCAATGATCTGAGGACTCGGACTTTGTTTAAAGTTAATAATATTCTCAATTCAACATTCGAGAATATCAAGGTGCATATTTTGTCCAGATAATGAGAAGACAAATGCATATGTTATATCATAAAATATAAATGTTTTAAATTATAATGAAAACATTGAAAACTTGCATTTATTTTTAGAATAGATTTTTATGAAAAATATGTTCAATTATTCACATATGACAACAAAAATACATTTGCATATTTATTATCTTTTCAGTTATCTATCGAGAAGGCGAAAAAAGAGAGTAAAAAAATTAATGAATGTTATAATTATGCAAAGCATAATTTGGAAACGAGGAAAGACAATACAATTGCTGAATTGGAGACGTACATCCAATATGGAAATAAGACTATGGAAGCCCCATTAAAGAACGTGGCAAACAATATTAAGGTAACTATTTATTTTAATACGTAAACGTATATATTTAGAATTATAGTGAAATATTGATTTTATTAATTTTAATTAATTTCAATCAACTGATAAAAATTATACTTTAAATGTTAATAAAATAACTTTAGTTGCTTGCATGTATTTATTTTACACAGAGAACAATATGACCTGTATAATTACGTTATAATGAATATGATAGAGAAATCATTTTTTTATAATATCTTTCAGGTAATAAAGACGTTACTGACCAAGTTAAACGCTATCATTCCGAAATGTTACTCTTCGAACTATATCAAGATGCAGAGCTGCATCGCGATGAATCTTGCTCGAACTAAATTGTCGTTAAAAGATATTGATAGTAATGCCATAACGTTAATAAATACCGGGGCAACCGAGTATATAAATACAATTAGAGAAGTGAAAAATAGCATGATAAAGTTTGTCGTTGATATCCGCATTTTCAACACAAGTATCATTGTTCGTATTAATGGTTGCATAAAAAATGCATTTACAATCTCATATCAAATAATTTCAAATCCATTGCCATTTATTAATTCTTTATGTTGAAATTTTTTAATAAAATGAGGAAAAGTCTTATAGTAATTTTAAAAAATTTGTGTTATCTATATAAATATTTTTTTCATATTTTTTTACATTTTATTCCTTTAGTATATATATTTATTCTTAATTATTAATCTAAAAATATTCGATATTTGATTTTTAAAACAGACATGGCAATGTTCTCAACTTTCAAATAAATAGCTCATCAAAATAAGCAACTCATATCATTAATTATAATCGCCATGGTCATGATTATCTTTAATTATATACATGTGCATACGTATATATATGCGTATATATATATATATATATATATATATATATATATATGTAATATGTATATATATGTAATTACATATGTATGTAAATTATATTTTCTCGTCCGCGGCCACGTTCGCGACCACGTCCGCGACCAGCTCGCGACCATCGAGCGGGTCTTTGTTTTACTGTAAAACAAATAAAATTTACATATAAAAACATATATTTACATTGGTTATTTTTATATTTGTTTCTAAAATAATTCTTATTTTTATTTTTTACTTACGTTGTATATTATCCTTTTCTTCATTTTCAACCACTACTGCAGGCTGTGGTGGTTGCGATGGTTGAGCAGGAGCAGTTTTGCAAACCGGAGTTGGAGCATGAACAGGAGCAGTTGTGGAAACATGAGTCGGAGCATGAGCAGGAGCTCCGTTGGAAGTTGAAGCTGGAGCAGTAGCTGCAGCAAGAGCCTGCTTTGCTGCAGCTAACTGTTCCTTTAAATCTTCTAACTCAATTTTTGTGAGCTCCAAATCCAAAGACGTACTGAACTCTTCACTCGTACCAGCGCCCTAAAAATCAAGAATAAAAATAAAATTGTAATCTCTCTCTCTCTCTCTCTCTCTCTCTCTCTCTCTCTCTCTCCCCTCTCCTTCTCTCCCTCCCTCTCTCTCTCTCTCTCTGTGTGTGCGTTAAAATATAAATTTACTTACCTCTTGTATCCTCGTTTTTTCTTTATTCATTATTTTTTTTTATGAAATCTTGTCGTGTACGTGCCAGACTTGCGAGATCACAGCGTGAACTTCGATAACATAAGAATGTTGATTGCAATGTATACTTACCTAGCTAACGATAACGATTCAAACAAAAGTCCTGGTTCTTGTGCTGATCACACATTGTGCCGCATGCTTCGTAGTGTTCGATTGTCAAAATTATTTTGACAGTTTCAAGTCAAAATTGGTTAAGGTGTTGAAAGAGTGTAAATTGTGCAGAAATTTTATGAAGAATAAGGTAAATAATAATATTATATATAATATATATATATATAGTGTTACGTCCCTGGTTTACATCCCCTGAGCACCTTCATCCCTTTTCATCTCCTAGGAGGGTTGTTTATAGACAACCGGCGTTCAAATGTTTTGGGGCGCCATGATTAGATTTGGTCTAGCTGTCGCACCGAGCGGACGCTTACGAGACCGATGGGCATTTTGGCCTATTATATATTGTATTTCTTAGCTTTATTGTATTGGGTCGTTTCATTAAAACTCCTTTCCTCATTACGAGAATTTATTCATTCCGGACGCGAGTGAGAGTGTGAGTGACATCTTTTTGTGAGACAGCGCAAGAGACGTCGCGAGGACGTAACAATATATATAAATATATATATGTGTGTGTATATGATTATATATATGTAAACATATATATATATATATACAATATATGATTATATAATTTTTTGTTGATTATATATAAATATAAAATATATATTTAATATATATATATATATATATATATATATATATATATAATACTAATATATATTATACTATTTCATTTTTATACGTATTATTAATGTTATGTATTTGCTGTATATTTAGCCAGCTCTTGAGCAGTCGAGAAAGAGAGAGAAAGAGAGGAAGGGAAGAAGAGAAAAGATAGAAAGAAAAAAAGAGAGAGAAAGAAGAGATCGACATACCAAAAAAGGTATAAGGTGCTTTTTATTTAGCAACATAAGTCACAAGCGTGATTCTATCTTTGTTTCTCCATTCTACGAGAATAAAGATAGATAGATGCTTGTTTCGACTTGTGTGGTAAATAATAATATTATATATTATATATATATATATATATATATATATATACATATATATATAATATATATATGCAGGGTGTTAAAAATGTGTCGCATTTGCTCAGCAACATTCGGTAGAGAATAAAAATCTAAGAAGAAATGTCTAATACTATTTTTTGATACAATGAGAAAATTTTTAAATAAATTTTTTTTAATTTTTTAATTTTTAAATAGGAAGAAGAGACTTAAAGTATGTTTAATAATGCATTAATTAAATTAGGCTATCCTGTGTATTTTTTTTTCAGTGTATTATTATATTGTTATAATTATATATGTATAATTAATAATCTATTGTGTTATATTAATTGTCTAGTTGTCAAGTTGTTAGAGAAAAAAAACCATAAAAGAAGAAAAATATAAAAGAGAGAAAGATAGAGACAGTGAGAAAGAGAGAGAAATAAAGAGAGAGAAAAGAAGATAAAAGAAAGAGACGAACAAAAAACGTATGTTTAATAATATATTATTTAAAATAGGCTATTCTGTGTGTGTGTGCGTGCGTGCGTATGTATATGTGCGTGCATTGACAAAAATATTGTCATCTTGATTAATTAAACTTTTAAATTAATAATATTTTTAAAGTATAAGACAGGCGATAAGAGCCGATCGCGGAAGACAGTGCGTTATCCCAACGAAACTAAATTTTTTTGTTAGAATTAAATAACTGTGCACAAGGCACCAAATTTTACTTGGTCACTGCCAAGATTTTAAAATATGAAATAATCTCATATATATTTGAGATTTAATTTCAATAATCCTTTAACCCACCTATGGAAATAAATAAATGCAAGAGAAAAATATAGATCCAATAATCGCTGAATCGGGAATCGAACCCGAGACCTTTCGCTTGCCGGGCGACTGCTCTTCCAACTGAGCTATTCAGATCCTTTGCAATGTGACATGTCTCATACTCATATGTAACGCAATTATATTGTTAAATTGGAAATTATAATATATTGATGTTATCCCAGGCAACGTATAAAAATAAGATGCTAGCAATCAATGCTGGTTCTTTGCTAGGAGTATGAATTAAATATTTGAGTAACTAGCATGACGTTAACATTTTGTCGTAATCAAATGCTCAGCTAAAAAAGAAACATATCAAATAAGCATTCTATTAACAAAATGTTAGCATATGTTTTCAGTTTGCTAACAGATATAAATATGCTGCTATCATTATGTCAGCGTTAATTGTCAACATCTATTTAATTCTAATGCCAGCATAATGTTTAAAACGTGCAATGTTTCATTTCCGACATCAAATGCTAGCAAACAATAGCACAATGGACGACATAGATGCGTAGCAAGATGGTAACATTTTTATTAGCAACATGAAAGCAACTTGTGTTCTCACTGGTTATCTGGGATGTCACTGTTAGCTTGTAAAATGTATAAAAAGGTGTTGAACATATACATATATATAACTTTTTATAGTAAATATTGCGAGGAATCAATTTATATAAGAAAAATTAAGGTAATTCTATTTTGAAAATATAAGTGACCTTTAAATAATCTTGAAAATCGCCGTTTAAGAAAAAGTCTGTGTCAACTTTTTCTTTTTCGAAATCCTGCAACTTTTGTCTAAATTTAATAGAAAATGTATAAAAATGCTCGACATTAGTACACACACACACACACACACACGCGCGCGCGCGCGCGCGTACACACACATACACACACATATGGGTATATTTATATAAATAGGGTACTTTAGGAGGAATGATCAGGATTCTAAGATATGATTGTACACATCATTTTAAGCAAAGAAGTTTAGATAAACATGTTTAATAATTGTTCTATTCTGGTCATAAAAATACGTATTTAGTCTAAGAACGTATCTATTTATTAACTTATTAGAATGAAATTGTATGAAACATTTTTTAAGCTTACACTTTTAAATAATTATTATAATTTTGGCATGAGTAAATATATGAGCCATTCTATAATTATATCAGAAACCAAAAAGTTTAAACTAATAGGAAATGGTAAAAGTTTAATATAATTATTGTTTTATAGTTCGGTTCTTCTAAGTTAATAAATGTATTCGTTTTTAAACTTGAATATGTTGTATCTTTATAACTACCCAGAATCCAAAATAGGATACATGTTTATATTAACATTTTTGCTTAAAATGATGTGTGCATACAGTTATGTCCTAGAATGCTATACGTTTAAGGCCATTCCACAATAGGTTGCAAATGTTCTTGTTGCAAGTTGACAATTGCGGATTGACCAATCAGCTGACAAGTTGCTTTGCTCTGATTGATCAATTCGCAATTGTTAATTGGCAACAAGAACATTTGCAATTTATTGTGGAATGGCCTTTAAAAGTATACTTCTAAATGAATCTAATAAAAAATTTCTCAATAAAGTAACAAGCTAGCAAATTATAACATAAATGTTATAATTTCCCATTTAACAATGTAACTGTTACATATGTATAAAGTATGTTACATTGGAGTTATATTGTCGAGTAGTTTGTATCTATTCATATATTATAATTATACATTTCAATATCATTTGTAATGTATGAATAGACGATATATTTAAAAGAAATACAATTTAGGAAACTTATAAATAAAGTTTGGAAAATTGGGGTTTTATCGAATTTAATTATTTTCAATGTATTCAGATTTACTAAGTTAAATGCCGCATCTCGTACATAGAAAAATAGAATACTGGCAACATTTCCTTGCCATATATATCTTTATGTAACCAAATTAAAATTTAAAATAAAATTACGCTTTTATTTAAGAAGACGTGCAAGAAGATCAAGAAAGAAGAAAAGAAGATCAAGAAAGAAGAAAAGAAGATCGAGAAAGAAGAAAAGAAGATAAAGAAAGAAGAAAAGAAAAAAATTATAAGGCTGCTGTGCGCCTGTTGTGTTTGTAAAAAAACGGCTACTGTGCGCCTATAAAAAGTGGCTGCGGTTCGTCCATACAAGGCTGCTGTGCGCCTAAAAAAAAGTGGCTGCTGTGCGCCCATACAAGGCTGCTGTGCGCCTAAAAAAAGTGGCTGCTGTGCGCCTATAAAGAGTGGCTGCTGTGCGCCTATAAAAAGTGGCTGCTGTGCGCCTATGAAAAGGAGCTGCTGTGCGTCCATACAAGGCTGCTATGCGCCTAAAAAAAGTAGCTGCTGTGCGCTTATAAAGAGTGGCTGCTTTGCACCGATAAAGAGTGGCTGCTTTGCGCCGATAAATTATTACATATTTCAAAAAAATATATATAAATAATAAAAATGTCTATAAAGACAAAAAGATATAGAATTTTATCTCCTGAGGATAAAAATATAATTGTTCGAGGTGAATGGTTAACTGATAAACATATGGAACATTTTGATTATTTATTACAAAATTTTTTAGATTATAGACCTGTCGAAACATGGCGATTACAACTTCCTGATACGATTCAGCCTAATGCCAATTGATAAAAAACATATACAAATATTACATAGTTCGTCAGGTCCATTCGATGGACATTGGGTATGCAATTATTATGACATAAAAGATATATATACTTACGATTCTTTAAATTTAAAAAATTGCATAGACATCATGAACAATTCTTGAAAAGATTATTTCCAACATATAACTTTGAAAAAAAAAAATTCTATCCAATTTCCTACTGTACAATACCAACCAAACAGTAGCGATTGCGGAGTTTTTACAATAGCCTTTGCAATTTCATTGTTATTCAATATTAAACCCGAAAAAATAAAATATGATCATAGTTTAATGCGTTTGCATTTAATTAAGATTTTTGAATCTAATGTTATTGAGCATTTTCCACAAAATCCACAATATGCTCCTCAAAAGGTGCTTCCATTAGCAGTAATAAAAGCAAGAGAGATTGAAGCATCTCGTAAACGTACTATACGTCAATGTGAGACGGAACGACAATACTTGAATCGGTTAGAAGAGCAACGTCATATTTACCAATCTGAAAAAGAGTTAAATAATAATCAATTTCAATTAACAGAAAATAATTCAAAGAATTTAATGAAAACAAACAATGATATTTATGAAGAAACTAAACAGCATGACTTGGAAAATCATTGTGTAAATGTGCACGCTATTCACAAGATTTCGAACAAAATCAGGCTAAACAACATGATTTATATGAGCAAGATTCCAAGAATAATTGCATTGAACAGCACGATCTGTATAAACAGAGCTTAGAAGATAGACGCGCTAAACGACGTGATCGTTATAAACAAAATATAGAAGACAATCG
This sequence comes from Nylanderia fulva, assembly GCF_048542155.1. Taxonomy (NCBI): domain Eukaryota; kingdom Metazoa; phylum Arthropoda; class Insecta; order Hymenoptera; family Formicidae; genus Nylanderia; species Nylanderia fulva. The sequence continues at coordinate 66,226 of NW_028190291.1, forward strand.
CGCTAAACAGCGCAATCGATATAGACGAAATTTAAAAGATAATCGCGCTAAACAGTGTAATCGTTATAAACAAAATTTAGAATACAATCGCGTTAAACAGTGTGATCGTTATAAACAAAATTTAGAAGACAATCGCGCTAAAAAGCGTAATCGATATCAACGGAACTTAGAAGATGAACGCATTAAAGATCAATATCGATATGAACAAGATTTAGAAAATAAACGCGCACAAAAGCGTATGCGTTATTCGAAAAACTTTGAGTATGAACGAGATAGACAAAAAAGATTGGATTCTAATCGCAAATGGCTTTATAATAAGCGATATTATCAGATAAAAAGACAAAAAATCAAAACAAAATCTACATTTGAAATAAAAACTTGCAATATTGCTAAAAAAAATTACTAAAAAGTATAAACAATTCTGATCGAAGAATACCATAAAACTTCGTAATTGTTCAGAAATATTTATAAAAAATATTATTAAAAAAATCAATATTAAAGGTTATATTGAGAAACGATTGGAAGCCGAAAAACTTGTATGTTGGTGCATGTGTATTAGGAAAAATTAAATATTCGCAATATATACAAAATGTTAAGTTTGATTAAAAAGAAATCAGAAGTGTATTTGACTCTTGTCGCAGATTGTTCTACAATCGAAGACAAATTAACTGCGCTATGTGGCGAATCTAGACATACAGCCTCATCTGAAAATTATTTTATTGAGTCTACATATCATCATGATGTAAATCCATTGGAACCTTTGATAATGAATGTAAAAGGAAAAGTAGTAAACATATTACCATTAACAACAGAACAAGCTAAAAAATCTTGGTCGTGTAATATTTCAGACTATAAAACTAACAATCCGCTTTTAATTGACCGTTCTCAGAAGTCTCTTAAAACCATAAATACATGTATCTTAAACAATAAACCAAAACTGATATGTAATACTGCAAGCTGTAAAATTAACAATCCGCTTTTAATTGATCGTTATCAGAAGTTTCTCGAAACCGTAAATACATGTATTTTAAAAAATGTACCAAAACTTATGCAAAATATTCATAAATGTACAATGAAAATTTCAAATGAGAAATTGGGTCATACGCGTAGCTGTTATATTGATATAATACTTTGCGAAGGAATGTTTCTTCCAGTTCAATTATTATCGCCTCATTTTCCAAAAGTAAGATATATGAAGCGTTTAATTTATCAATTTACATATTTTTATCGAAAGTTGGAAAATCTAGATGATGCTTTAAATAATGCTGACATGAATACTTTGAATGAAATTGTGACTTCTGCACAGGAGAAAGTAGATATGTACAAACATCAACAGATTGATACAATTTTAAGTGATGATGATATTATGTTTAAATATCGTTTAGCATTTAAAGCATTGACTGAATGCTTTGTGGACACACCACGACATGTTTGCGTATCATGCGAGAGATTGTGTTATGAAAAAAGTGTTTCTAAAGTCAATAGTCTTCAGACACAAGTACATGTTAAAATTTGGAAAGATTTAATGACGTATGTACAACAACAAAAAGTTGATGCGCAGTATATGTAATTATTGTGCAGGCAAATTTCGTAAAGGTTTAATGCCTGCATACTGCGTCTTAAATAATCTCTTTACAAATCAGGTGCCTGAAGTAATATCATCTCTTAATACATTCGAATAAATTCTTATACAGAGAGCTAAAGCGTTTCAAACTGTCCTTAAAATGGGAACTGTTATTAATAAAAAGTTGCCTCAAAGACAAATGGTATCAAAAGTTAAAGGTAGAACATTTCATTTACCACTTCCGTTACAGGAGACATTGAATAAATTATGTTCTAATACTGATCCAATAAATATTAATCATGAGATATATATATTAGTTAGAGGTATCCCGACAAAATCAAAGATTATTTGGGAAGAGGTAGTTGATGTTAAAAAAGTATTTGACGCTTTAACGTGGTTAAAGCGCAACAATACTTTATATTCTCATATTATATTGCCAAATGATTACAATGATTTACGTTTACCAAAATTAAAAAATTCAGAATTTCAAATAGAAGATGAGACAGAAGATAATGCAGAAATAGCTAATGATGAGACTGAATTATTAAATGAGACAGAAGATAATGTAGAAGTAGCTGATGATGAGACTGAATTATTAAATGAGACAGAAGGTAATGCAGAAGTAGCTGATAATGAGACTGAATTATTAAATGATCCGATAGAAGAGATAAAAAATGATATGTTAGAAGGTTAACGGAAAGCAATGTTAACTCAAGTGACTAATGCTGAAAACGATGGCTATTACGAACAATATACCATCTATCCCTTATATGAAAAGAAAGCAAATAAAACTGCGACAGCTTTATATCAAATGTTAAAAATTCAGGACTTGCCTCTGAACAATCGTGAGCAACATTTAGATTTAATGTGTTTTCCAGATTCTTCTGGTATTAATGGACAACGTGAGATTAGACAAGTTAAACTTCATAATCATGAATTTATTAAATGTCGTTTAACATCTAAACATCCACAGTATAGATTAAATCTACAATATGTATTTTATTTATTGAACAATGCAAATATGCGTCAATTAAGTCGTGGAATTTTTCATAAAATAAATGTAACTAATCCGCGAGTTCGTTATACAGCTGCAGAATACCTAGACGCAATGTCGAAAGAATTGTTGGAATCTAATCTGACAATAAGTACAATATTTTCGACACTTTGAAATACGGAGCAATATTGGCGTAAACCGAGAAGTGATTTAAATTGTATGACGCAGCATTATGGGCCTGCGACATGGTTTTTAACACTCAGTCCAGTGAGTGGTTGTGGGAAGATTTAGGTGAATATATTCGTGAAGTAAATAAATGGCATGACGCTTCCTTAAGCGTTAGCGCACTCGTTGTTAGAGATCTAGTATCAACATCCAGGTTTCTCGATAATAAGTTTCGGGCAATGTTTGACTTCATTAGGTCTAAAGATAATCCAATTGGAGATGTAACGCACTATTTCTGGCGACGAGAATATCAAGGTAGAGGTATACAACATTTTCACTTATTAATTTGGATTAAAAATGCACCAATTTTCGGTGAATCTACTATTGAGGAAGTTTCCAAATTTATTTCACAACATATAAGCTGCACAATACCGGATCAAAATATTTCGCCATTGTTGTACAGACGTGTTGATACGCATCAGCGACATACACATAATGATTATTGTCTTCGTTCTAAAAAAGTAGGACGTAAAGTTATTCGTTTTGGATTTCCTCGTCCCGTTACTGAAACTTTGAATATCAGGGATGTGGCAACTTCGATAGCCGGTAGAAAACAATTGAAACATAAAAGTAGACTTTACGATCTTCCTCGAACGGATAATGAAGGTAATATAAATGACTATAATCCTGTTCTTCTTACTGTATGGGAAGGTAATATGGATATACAATTTATTGGTGAAAAATCATCATTACTTACCTGGTACATTACTAAATATATGAATAAAGCAGGAAAAAGTGAACTGTTCGATGCTATCATTAGTAAAAATGAAAAAAAAATCATTAGCGAGTTATCTTTGGAATATTGCTTTACGATTTACAAATAATAGAGAATGTGGAGCTCTCGAAGCTGCTAATACATTGTTAGGTATTTCTTTATATGGAACTGATCGAAATACATCTATTAAATGGTTAATCAAATACGATATAGAAAATTAAAAAGCTGCAAGAAAATTCAAGCTCTTGATGCTGAATCTACAGATATATTTTGTCCATCTTTGATAGACAATCGTTATCCATATAGACCAAACGAATTAAAAAATAAATCTCTTTATGAATTTTCAGAGTGGTATGATATTTCGAAGATCAAACCAAAAAATGAGAATACTAAATATTATAAAATAAGTAATGGTTATTATCTTAAACGGCGACAACGTGGATATCTTATAAATCATTATAGATATAATGTTAATTCACAGCCGGAAAATTACTTCTTTGCGTTATTGCTTATGTTTAAAACCATGGCCAAAATTAGAGGATCTTAGAAATGAATGCGATACTTATGCTGAATCGTTTTACAAAGTAAAACTGCATCTTACAGAAGCATTGCAATATCATTGAAAATTAGAAAAATTGCAAAAAGCATTTGAAACTGCAAAACAGTTAGTTCAACAATGTCTAGATGATAAGTTAGAAAAACAACAGCCTTAAGATGATCCTGAAAATCCGATAGGTTTTCAAAATATAAAGGCTGGTGAAGCAATGCAAGATTTTGGTGATAAAGTAATTCGAGAAATTGATGTATCTAAAATGATAACTAAATTAAATATGGATCAAAAACGAGTATTCAATAAAGTTATCAATATTATAGAATCCGATAAATCGATTTTACGATCATATGTTAGCGGAGAAGGTGGTACTGGAACAAGTTTCTTAATCAAGATAATTAAATGCTGAATAAAACAAAATTTTAACAAAAATACTGCTGTAGCAGCACCTACTGGTATCGCGGCATTTAATATTGATGGTTTAACAGTTCATAGATTGCTTCAATTACCCGTTGAACATGGTTATACTCCTAAATATAAACAACTATCTGATCATGTATTAAAACTTTTACGAGCAGATCTTAAAGATGTTATTCTTTTTGTAATTGATAAAGTGTCAATGATATCTAATTTGACTTTAATGTACATACATCTTCGATTGTCTGAAATATTTGACACTAGTGATTGCGATGATGGTTGGTTTGGTCAAAAGCATATTCTTTTATTCGGAGATTTGCTTCAACTACCTCCCGTACACGATGATCCTATTTTTAAATATTTATTGAATGAAAAAATTGCTAAACATCTTGGTTCCTTAAATGCTATTAATTTATGGACTACATTATTTGACTACGAAGAATTGACAATTAATATGCGTCAACAAGGAGATAATTCTTACCGTGAGTTATTGTCGCGAATTCGTATTGGTTTAGTGACAAAATCTGATTGTAAAATTTTAGAAAGTAGAAAAATATCTTTTAAACCGTTATTGATATAATGTTTAAATAAATATATAATTATTAATGTAATGTTTATATAATTATTAATGTAATGTTTTAATCATTATTATTGTACTGTTTATAAAAGTAATTTTTTTATTACTTTAAGATAGATTGCAATAAATTAATTAAATACTATGCAAATGACAAACGTACTTCGTACATTTACATTGCAAATATTTTCTAAGTTAATTATTGAATATTTTAAGATACATTACAATAAATTTATTATTTGTTACATTAATTATAGTTAATTAATTATTTCTTATTTTAAGATTTACAGATACATTACAGTAATTTAATAAAAATATTTAGCAGCGCCAAGCTTTTTAACAAAAATTTTTCTATTTTTTTTGGTTAAAATATTTCTAAAGACCAAATGTAACGAGTGATTATATGGTTGACAATAATATCAAATGAGATATATATTTTCTATCATACTCTTTAATCCAAATAAGATATTATTGTCAATCATAAATCGCTCGTCACATTTAATCTTTTTATATAATTTGCTGCGTTACAATATATGAGTCATATGTTTAATTAATAGTTGTTTGTAAAATATTTCTATAAAAAAAATTATTTAATAAAATAATCATAATAAAAGATTTTATAGTATATAGGTTTTTTTTTGTCGCATTTTTTGATATCATTATTTTTTTTAGAAATATTTAATCATTTTGTACACAAAAAATATATTGTATAAAAGTTAAATGACATTATTTTTTAGAGCAGTTTTTTATAGTAATTTAAAAAACACTGTTTTTTTTTAATAACATTTTTTCACATGAACACGTAAACTTGTCGCCTTTTTTTACCTTTTTTATAACTTACCAAATAGCAGGTTGATTGTTCAATATTTACCATACTAAAGATGAACTATTACCATTATTAATTGGTTCTGTATATAATACTTTTACGATAGACTCATTGTCTTTAGAAATGAAAGAAAATGAATGTATTAATTCAGTTATGTTTTCGCGCACTGGTATCAAGAGACACGGTAGTGTCTCGCGACCAGTTAAGGGCGTAGCCGAGACACCGTGTATCTTAACGCGAGTCGGACATTTGAGTCTATTATAAATTTCGAATCCTCAATAACGGCTGAAGCAATGGAGTTTATACTAGACTTAATCGATAGATTGAGTTTGAATTATATAATAAAAGTGTCTTTATTTCTGCTCTACGTGATTTGTAAGCAGAGATATATAAATGCAAAGTCGAAATATGAAAAATTCCTTTTAAGAAACGTCCCCATCATCATTATTATTATCATCATCATCGACCACGCATACATAGTAGTATCGTGCTACACGTATTCACACGTATACAACACATGCGCACACATATATCACACGTACACAACACATGCAATAGATGCATGTATTGGAAATGTCCAGTTCTCACGTTTTACAACAGACGGCGATAGTGGCGCTCCGCTATATTGGCAGCGTGCGGAGTTATGTTGGCTAGGCTAGGCACGTGTTTTGATTTTGATTTTGATGTGATGATGTAATTTGATGTAATATGTGATGGAAAAAGAAATTTATAAAAATCAGGTAATTATTTTATTATATTTTTATATGTATAATATAAAAAACAAATTGTTAAAGATTTTTTTGATAATTTTTTCATTTAGTTATCCAATGGCTTTACAAGAGAAATTAGCCGAGAATTCTGATAAAATAATTGTGCAATATGCTGGGAAAGGAAGGAAAGCGCTCGTAAGTTGCCCTGTGCACACTTATTTCACAATTCATGCTTGCAATCCTGGTTAGAACAGGACACAATGTCTCACTTGTCGGTTGGCCTTGAGTATGCAAGCAAATTACAGAGAGGATACACCAGATTGAGTATACAAGCAAATCACAGAGAGAATACAGAAATACCGCCTGAGTCACAGATTTCTACAAGAAGAAATGGCAATTATTTCTTTCTTTTTCTCGATGGCTCAAGATATGTATCTTGGTTGCCTAGTGTTTCTGTCGATGTGTCATTGGGCAAATGATATATTCAAAGAACCACGTGTGAGAAATATGTACGTATTTATATATTGTACTGCTATATTTTTATAATGAATCGCACATATAATTAGTTTCGTGATAGTAGCTAATATGTGCAAGTTAATTGTTATATCCAAAAGTTGATACAATCCCCAGCAAACACCAAGTAACAATTATATAACTATTATAATTTCCCATTGAACAATGTAAATGCAATATAACACGCTGTTGATATTTTATTTCAGGTATAAATTTTGCAAATAATTATTCTATGTGAACAAACAAAACAAAAATATTTATTAGCAAAAGCTTAACAAAAATCATGCATATGAAGCGCATGTGCAAACTGAAGACTAGAAATCTATCCTTGTGATAAAAGAAACATATCACGTTAGACAAGACTGTGTGATTAACAGATTATTATCAGGAAGTAACAAAAGGACCGCTAATTTTTAGGCATGTACAAAAGATAGCATTAGATAGATGTGTATTATATCTGACCAATCAATTAATATTTTTTCTGCAATATCAAAAAAATATCAATTTTTTTACACGATAAATTTTGCAAAATCTAAAATTTATGTACATTTTTAGGGGTAGATCAAAGAGTTTAAAACAAATTTTAATTACATTTTTTCAAATACTATTTTGTATTTCCCAATGATAAACATATGTGATAAATACTCAATGATAAATTTTGACAGCATTTAGTTATTTAGATTAAATCTCTTTATGTCAATTCAATTAAACGTATCTTTATACATATACATATATACGTTATCTTAATATCTATCAAATTGTTTTCATATATAAATGGAATAAAAATAACAGTATAGAGAAGAGTATATATCTCCTTCCTTAATCGTGAACATTTCTTTCAACACAATCATCGTTTATAAACAACGAAATGAAAAAAGTGATTTGTATTTTGACATTACTCTGCGCAGTTTATGTAAGTTCTGTCAATTCAGTGTAATCATTTCTTTGACTAAAAAAAGAAACAAATAATTTAATTCAATCATTTTAAAATAAGACAAATCAAATAAAAAACAATTGCCATGTTTAATTAGTAAACTAAAAATCTTTTTCAGAAATTATGATGTATTAATAGAAATATCACATATAAAAATCAATTTTGTAGCTTTAATTTGACCTATTTATAAAAATTGTTTAAAATTTATTTTTAAATTTAATTTCTTTATGCAATATCTTTAAAAAAATATCGAAGCTATTCTTAAAAGTATTTCACTTTTCGAAAAGCAAATAAAGCAGATTCTACAAGTCAAACTCAATGATCTGAGGATTCGGACTTTGTTTAAAGTTAATAATATTCTCAATTCAACATTCGAGAATATCAAGGTGCATATTTTGTCCAGATAATGAGAAGACAAATGCATATGTTATATCATAAAATATAAATGTTTTAAATTATAATGAAAACATTGAAAACTTGCATTTATTTTTAGAATAGATTTTTATGAAAAATATGTTCAATTATTCACATATGACAACAAAAATACATTTGCATATTTATTATCTTTTCAGTTATCTATCGAGAAGGCGAAAAAAGAGAGTAAAAAAATTAATGAATGTTATAATTATGCAAAGCATAATTTGGAAACGAGGAAAGACAATACAATTGCTGAATTGGAGACGTACATCCAATATGGAAATAAGACTATGGAAGCCCCATTAAAGAACGTGGCAAACAATATTAAGGTAACTATTTATTTTAATACGTAAACGTATATATTTAGAATTATAGTGAAATATTGATTTTATTAATTTTAATTAATTTCAATCAACTGATAAAAATTATACTTTAAATGTTAATAAAATAACTTTAGTTGCTTGCATGTATTTATTTTACACAGAGAACAATATGACCTGTATAATTACGTTATAATGAATATGATAGAGAAATCATTTTTTTATAATATCTTTCAGGTAATAAAGACGTTACTGACCAAGTTAAACGCTATCATTCCGAAATGTTACTCTTCGAACTATATCAAGATGCAGAGCTGCATCGCGATGAATCTTGCTCGAACTAAATTGTCGTTAAAAGATATTGATAGTAATGCCATAACGTTAATAAATACCGGGGCAACCGAGTATATAAATACAATTAGAGAAGTGAAAAATAGCATGATAAAGTTTGTCGTTGATATCCGCATTTTCAACACAAGTATCATTGTTCGTATTAATGGTTGCATAAAAAATGCATTTACAATCTCATATCAAATAATTTCAAATCCATTGCCATTTATTAATTCTTTATGTTGAAATTTTTTAATAAAATGAGGAAAAGTCTTATAGTAATTTTAAAAAATTTGTGTTATCTATATAAATATTTTTTTCATATTTTTTTACATTTTATTCCTTTAGTATATATATTTATTCTTAATTATTAATCTAAAAATATTCGATATTTGATTTTTAAAACAGACATGGCAATGTTCTCAACTTTCAAATAAATAGCTCATCAAAATAAGCAACTCATATCATTAATTATAATCGCCATGGTCATGATTATCTTTAATTATATACATGTGCATACGTATATATATGCGTATATATATATACATATATATATATATATATATATATGTAATATGTATATATATGTAATTACATATGTATGTAAATTATATTTTCTCGTCCGCGGCCACGTTCGCGACCACGTCCGCGACCAGCTCGCGACCATCGAGCGGGTCTTTGTTTTACTGTAAAACAAATAAAATTTACATATAAAAACATATATTTACATTGGTTATTTTTATATTTGTTTCTAAAATAATTCTTATTTTTATTTTTTACTTACGTTGTATATTATCCTTTTCTTCATTTTCAACCACTACTGCAGGCTGTGGTGGTTGCGATGGTTGAGCAGGAGCAGTTTTGCAAACCGGAGTTGGAGCATGAACAGGAGCAGTTGTGGAAACATGAGTCGGAGCATGAGCAGGAGCTCCGTTGGAAGTTGAAGCTGGAGCAGTAGCTGCAGCAAGAGCCTGCTTTGCTGCAGCTAACTGTTCCTTTAAATCTTCTAACTCAATTTTTGTGAGCTCCAAATCCAAAGACGTACTGAACTCTTCACTCGTACCAGCGCCCTAAAAATCAAGAATAAAAATAAAATTGTAATCTCTCTCTCTCTCTCTCTCTCTCTCTCTCTCTCTCTCTCTCCCCTCTCCCTCTCACCCTCCCTCTCTCTCTCTCTCTCTGTGTGTGCGTTAAAATATAAATTTACTTACCTCTTGTATCCTCGTTTTTTCTTTATTCATTATTTTTTTTTATGAAATCTTGTCGTGTACGTGCCAGACTTGCGAGATCACAGCGTGAACTTCGATAACATAAGAATGTTGATTGCAATGTATACTTACCTAGCTAACGATAACGATTCAAACAAAAGTCCTGGTTCTTGTGCTGATCACACATTGTGCCGCATGCTTCGTAGTGTTCGATTGTCAAAATTATTTTGACAGTTTCAAGTCAAAATTGGTTAAGGTGTTGAAAGAGTGTAAATTGTGCAGAAATTTTATGAAGAATAAGGTAAATAATAATATTATATATAATATATATATATATAGTGTTACGTCCCTGGTTTACATCCCCTGAGCACCTTCATCCCTTTTCATCTCCTAGGAGGGTTGTTTATAGACAACCGGCGTTCAAATGTTTTGGGGCGCCATGATTAGATTTGGTCTAGCTGTCGCACCGAGCGGACGCTTACGAGACCGATGGGCATTTTGGCCTATTATATATTGTATTTCTTAGCTTTATTGTATTGGGTCGTTTCATTAAAACTCCTTTCCTCATTACGAGAATTTATTCATTCCGGACGCGAGTGAGAGTGTGAGTGACATCTTTTTGTGAGACAGCGCAAGAGACGTCGCGAGGACGTAACAATATATATAAATATATATATGTGTGTGTATATGATTATATATATGTAAACATATATATATATATATACAATATATGATTATATAATTTTTTGTTGATTATATATAAATATAAAATATATATTTAATATATATATATATATATATATATATATATAATACTAATATATATTATACTATTTCATTTTTATACGTATTATTAATGTTATGTATTTGCTGTATATTTAGCCAGCTCTTGAGCAGTCGAGAAAGAGAGAGAAAGAGAGGAAGGGAAGAAGAGAAAAGATAGAAAGAAAAAAAGAGAGAGAAAGAAGAGATCGACATACCAAAAAAGGTATAAGGTGCTTTTTATTTAGCAACATAAGTCACAAGCGTGATTCTATCTTTGTTTCTCCATTCTACGAGAATAAAGATAGATAGATGCTTGTTTCGACTTGTGTGGTAAATAATAATATTATATATTATATATATATATATATATATATATATATATATATATACATATATAATATATATAATATATATATGCAGGGTGTTAAAAATGTGTCGCATTTGCTCAGCAACATTCGGTAGAGAATAAAAATCTAAGGATAAGAGCCGATCGCGGAAGACAGTGCGTTATCCCAACGAAACTAAATTTTTTTGTTAGAATTAAATAACTGTGCACAAGGCACCAAATTTTACTTGGTCACTGCCAAGATTTTAAAATATGAAATAATCTCATATATATTTGAGATTTAATTTCAATAATCCTTTAACCCACCTATGGAAATAAATAAATGCAAGAGAAAAATATAGATCCAATAATCGCTGAATCGGGAATCGAACCCGAGACCTTTCGCTTGCCGGGCGACTGCTCTTCCAACTGAGCTATTCAGATCCTTTGCAATGTGACATGTCTCATACTCATATGTAACGCAATTATATTGTTAAATTGGAAATTATAATATATTGATGTTATCCCAGGCAACGTATAAAAATAAGATGCTAGCAATCAATGCTGGTTCTTTGCTAGGAGTATGAATTAAATATTTGAGTAACTAGCATGACGTTAACATTTTGTCGTAATCAAATGCTCAGCTAAAAAAGAAACATATCAAATAAGCATTCTATTAACAAAATGTTAGCATATGTTTTCAGTTTGCTAACAGATATAAATATGCTGCTATCATTATGTCAGCGTTAATTGTCAACATCTATTTAATTCTAATGCCAGCATAATGTTTAAAACGTGCAATGTTTCATTTCCGACATCAAATGCTAGCAAACAATAGCACAATGGACGACATAGATGCGTAGCAAGATGGTAACATTTTTATTAGCAACATGAAAGCAACTTGTGTTCTCACTGGTTATCTGGGATGTCACTGTTAGCTTGTAAAATGTATAAAAAGGTGTTGAACATATACATATATATAACTTTTTATAGTAAATATTGCGAGGAATCAATTTATATAAGAAAAACTAAGGTAATTCTATTTTGAAAATATAAGTGACCTTTAAATAATCTTGAAAATCGCCGTTTAAGAAAAAGTCTGTGTCAACTTTTTCTTTTTCGAAATCCTGCAACTTTTGTCTAAATTTAATAGAAAATGTATAAAAATGCTCGACATTAGTACACACACACACACACACACACGCGCGCGCGCGCGCGCGCGTACACACACATACACACACATATGGGTATATTTATATAAATAGGGTACTTTAGGAGGAATGATCAGGATTCTAAGATATGATTGTACACATCATTTTAAGCAAAGAAGTTTAGATAAACATGTTTAATAATTGTTCTATTCTGGTCATAAAAATACGTATTTAGTCTAAGAACGTATCTATTTATTAACTTATTAGAATGAAATTGTATGAAACATTTTTTAAGCTTACACTTTTAAATAATTATTATAATTTTGGCATGAGTATATATATGAGCCATTCTATAATTATATCAGAAACCAAAAAGTTTAAACTAATAGGAAATGGTAAAAGTTTAATATAATTATTGTTTTATAGTTCGGTTCTTCTAAGTTAATAAATGTATTCGTTTTTAAACTTGAATATGTTGTATCTTTATAACTACCCAGAATCCAAAATAGGATACATGTTTATATTAACATTTTTGCTTAAAATGATGTGTGCATACAGTTATGTCCTAGAATGCTATACGTTTAAGGCCATTCCACAATAGGTTGCAAATGTTCTTGTTGCAAGTTGACAATTGCGGATTGACCAATCAGCTGACAAGTTGCTTTGCTCTGATTGATCAATTCGCAATTGTTAATTGGCAACAAGAACATTTGCAATTTATTGTGGAATGGCCTTTAAAAGTATACTTCTAAATGAATCTAATAAAAAATTTCTCAATAAAGTAACAAGCTAGCAAATTATAACATAAATGTTATAATTTCCCATTTAACAATGTAACTGTTACATATGTATAAAGTATGTTACATTGGAGTTATATTGTCGAGTAGTTTGTATCTATTCATATATTATAATTATACATTTCAATATCATTTGTAATGTATGAATAGACGATATATTTAAAAGAAATACAATTTAGGAAACTTATAAATAAAGTTTGGAAAATTGGGGTTTTATCGAATTTAATTATTTTCAATGTATTCAGATTTACTAAGTTAAATGCCGCATCTCGTACATAGAAAAATAGAATACTGGCAACATTTCCTTGCCATATATATCTTTATGTAACCAAATTAAAATTTAAAATAAAATTACGCTTTTATTTAAGAAGACGTGCAAGAAGATCAAGAAAGAAGAAAAAAAGATCAAGAAAGAAGAAAAGAAGATCGAGAAAGAAGAAAAGAAGATAAAGAAAGAAGAAAAGAAAAAAATTATAAGGCTGCTGTGCGCCTGTTGTGTTTGTAAAAAAACGACTACTGTGCGCCTATAAAAAGTGGCTGCTGTGCGTCCATACAAGGCTGCTGTGCGCCTAAAAAAAAGTGGCTGCTGTGCGCCCATACAAGGCTGCTGTGCGCCTAAAAAAAGTGGCTGCTGTGCGCCTATAAAGAGTGGCTGCTGTGCGCCTATAAAAAGTGGCTGCTGTGCGCCTATGAAAAGGAGCTGCTGTGCGCCCATACAAGGCTGCTGTGCGCCTAAAAAAAGTAGCTGCTGTGCGCTTATAAAGAGTGGCTGCTTTGCACCGATAAAGAGTGGCTGTTTTGCGCCGATAAATTATTACATATTTCAAAAAAATATATATAAATAATAAAAATGTCTATAAAGACAAAAAGATATAGAATTTTATCTCCTGAGGATAAAAATATAATTGTTCGAGGTGAATGGTTAACTGATAAACATATGGAACATTTTGATTATTTATTACAAAATTTTTTAGATTATAGACCTGTCGAAACATGGCGATTACAACTTCCTGATACGATTCAGCCTAATGCCAATTGATAAAAAACATATACAAATATTACATAGTTCGTCAGGTCCATTCGATGGACATTGGGTATGCAGTTATTATGACATAAAAGATATATATACTTACGATTCTTTAAATTTAAAAAATTGCATAGACATCATGAACAATTCTTGAAAAGATTATTTCCAACATATAACTTCGAAAAAAAAAAAATTCTATCCAATTTCCTACTGTACAAACAATTGTTTCGACATTGCGTCTAGGTATTCTGCAGCTGTATAACGAAGTCGCGGATTAGTTACATTTCATTTTATGAAAAATTCCACGACTTAATTGACGCATATTTGCATCGTTCAATAAATAAAATACATATTGTAGATTTAATCTATACTGTGGATGTTTAGATGTCAAACGACATTTAATAAATTCATGATATGAAGTTTAACTTGTCTAATCTCACGTTGTCCATTAATACCAGAAGAATAAATCTGGAAAACACATTAAATCTAAATGTTGCTCACGATTGTTCAGAGGCAAGTCCTGAATTTTTAACATTTGATATAAAGCTGTCGCAGTTTTATTTGCTTTCTTTTCATATAAGGGATAGATGGTATATTGTTCGTAATAGCCTATCGTTTTCAGCATTAGTCACTTGAGTCAACATTGCTTGCCGTTGACCTTCTAACATATCATTTTTTATCTCTTTTATCGGATCATTTAATAATTCAGTCTTATCATCAGCTACTTCTGCATTACCTTCTGTCTCATTTAATAATTCAGTCTCATCATCAGCTACTTCTACATTATCTTCTGTCTCATTTAATAATTCAGTCTCATCATTAGCTATTTCTGCATTATCTTCTGTCTCATTTTCTATTTGAAATTCTGAATTTTTTAATTTTGGTAAACGTAAATCATTGTAATCATTTGGCAATATAATATGAGAATATAAAGTATTGTTGCGCTTTAACCACGTTAAAGCGTCAAATACTTTTTTAACATCAACTACCTCTTCCTAAATAATCTTTGATTTTGTCGGGATACCTCTAACTAATATATATATCTCATGATTAATATTTATTGGATCAGTATTAGAACATAATTTATTCAATGTCTCCTGTAACGGAAGTGGTAAATGAAATGTTCTACCTTTAACTTTTGATACCATTTGTCTTTGAGGCAACTTTTTATTAATAACAGTTCCCATTTTAAGGAACAGTTTGAAACGCTTTAGCTCTCTGTATAAGAATTTTTCGAATGTATTAAGAGATGATATTACTTCAGGCACCTGATTTGTAAAAAGATTATTTAAGACGCAGTATGCAGGCATTAAACCTTTACGAAATTTGCCTGCACAATAATTACATATATATTGCGCATCAACTTTTTGTTGTTGTACATACGTCATTAAATCTTTCAAAATTTTAACATGTACTTGTGTCTGAAGACTATTGACTTTAGAAACACTTTTTTTATAACACAATCTCTCGCATGATACGCAAACATGTCGTGGTGTGTCCACAGAGCGTTCAGTCAATGCTTTAAATGCTAAACGATATTTAAACATAATATCATCATCACTCAAAATTGTATCAATCCGTTGATGTCTGTACATATCTACTTTCTCCTGTGCAAAAGTCACAATTTCATTCAAAGTATTTATATCAGAATTATTTAAAGCATTATCTAGATTTTCCAACTTTCGATAAAAATATGTAAGTTGATAAATTAAACGCTTCATATATCTTACTTTTGGAAAATGAGGCGATAATAATTGAACTAGGAAGAAACCTTCCTTCGCAAAGTGTTATATCAATATAACAGCTACGCGTATGACCCAATTTCTCATTTGAAATTTTCATTGTACATTTATGAATATTTTGCATAAGTTTTGGTACATTTTTTAAAGTACACGTATTTACGGTTTCGAGAAACTTCTGATAACGATCAATTAAAAGCGGATCGTTAATTTTACAGCTTGCAGTATTACACATCAGTTTTGGTTCATTGTTTAAGGTACATGTATTTATGGTTTAAGAGACTTCTGAGAACGGTCAATTAAAAGTGGATTGTTAGTTTTATAGTCTGAAATATTACACGACCAAGATTTTTTAGCTTGTTCTGTTGTTAATGGTAATATGTTTACTACTTTTCCTTTTACATTCATTATCAAAGGTTCCAATGCATTTACATCATGATGATATGTAGACTCAATAAAATAATTTTCAGATGAGGCTGTATGTCTAGATTCGCCACATAGCGCAGTTAATTTGTCTTCGATTGTAGAACAATCTGCGACAAGAGTCAAATACACTTCTGATTTCTTTTTAATCAAACTTAACATTTTGTATATATTGCGAATATAATTTTTCCTAATACACATGCACCAACGTACAATTTTTTCGGCTTTTAATCGTTTCTCAATATAACTTTTAATATTGATTTTTTCAATAATATTTTTTATAAATATTTCTGAACAATTACGAAGTTTTATGGTATTCTTCGACGAGAATTGTTTATACTTTTTAGTAATTTTTTTAGTAATATTGCAAGTTTTTATTTCAAATGAAGATTTTGTTTTGATTTTTTGTCTTTTTGTCTGATAATATCGCTTATTATAAAGCCATTTGCGATTAGGATCCAATCTTTTTTGTCTATCTCGTTCATACTCAAAGTTTTTCGAATAACGCATACGCTTTTGTGCTTGTTTATTTTCTAAATCTTGTTCATATCGATATCGATCTTTAATGCGTTCATCTTCT
Source organism: Nylanderia fulva (assembly GCF_048542155.1). Taxonomy (NCBI): domain Eukaryota; kingdom Metazoa; phylum Arthropoda; class Insecta; order Hymenoptera; family Formicidae; genus Nylanderia; species Nylanderia fulva. The sequence continues at coordinate 83,330 of NW_028190291.1, forward strand.
AAGTTCCGTTGATATCGATTACGCTTTTTAGCGCGATTGTCTTCTAAATTTTGTTTATAACGATCACACTGTTTAGCGCGATTGTCTTCTAAATTTTGTTTATAACGATCACACTGTTTAGCGCGATTGTATTCTAAATTTTGTTTATAACGATCACACTGTTTAACGCGATTGTCTTCTAAATTTTGTTTATAACGATCACACTGTTTAGCGCGATTGTTTTCTAAATTTTGTTTATAACGATCACACTGTTTAGCGCGATTATCTTTTAAATTTCGTCTATATCGATTGCGCTGTTTAGCGCGATTGTCTTCTATATTTTGTTTATAACAATCACGTCGTTTAGCGCGTCTATCTTCTAAGCTCTGTTTATACAGATCGTGCTGTTCAATGCAATTATTCTTGGAATCTTGCTCATATAAATCATGTTGTTTAGCCTGATTTTGTTCTAAATCTTGTGAATAGCGTGCACGTTTATTTACAAAATGATTTTCCAAGTCATGCTGCTTAGTTTCTTCATAAATATCATTGTTTGTTTTCATTAAATTCTTTGAATTATTTTCTGTTAATTGAAATTGATTATTATTTAATTCTTTTTCAAGTTGGTAAATATGACGTTGCTCTTTTAACCGATTCAAATATGGTCGTTCCGTCTCACATTGACGTATAGTACGTTTACGAGATGCTTCAATCTCTCTTGCTTTTATTACTGCTAATGGAAGCACCTTTTGAAGAGCATATTGTTGATTTTGTGGAAAATGCTCAATAACATTAGATTCAAAAATATTAATTAAATGCAAACGCATTAAACTATGATCATATTTTATTTATTCGGGTTTAATATTAAATAACATTGAAATTGCAAAGGCTATTGCAAAAACTCCGCAATCGCTACTATTTGGTTGGTATTGTACAGTAGGAAATTGGATAGAATTTTTTTCGAAGTTATATGTTGGAAATAATCTTTTCAAGAATTGTTCATGATGTCTATGCAATTTTTTCTTATTTAATGAATCATAAATAAATATATTTTTTGTATCGTAGTAACTGCACACCCAATGTCCATCTGATGAACCTGACGAACTATGTAATATTTGTATATGTTTTTTATCAATTGGCATAGGCTGAATCGTATCAGGAAGTTGTAATCGCCATGTTTCGACAGGTCTATAATCTGAAAAACTTTGTAATAAATAATCAAAATGTTCCATATGTTTATCAGTTAACCATTCACCTCGAACAATTATATTTTTATCCTCAGGAGATAAAATTCTATATCTTTTTGTCTGTATAGACATTTTCATTATTTATATATATTTTTTTGAAATACGTAATAATTTATCGGCGCAAAGCAGCCACTCTTTATCGGTGCAAAGCAGCCACTCTTTATAGGCGCACAGCAGCTCCTTTTCATAGGCGCACAGCAGCCTTGTATGAGCGCACAGCAGCCACTTTTTATAGGCGCACAGCAGCCACTCTTTATAGGCGCACAGCAGCCACTCTTTATAAGCGCACAGCAGCCTTGTACGGGCGCACAGCAGCCGTTTCTTTTACAAACACAACAGGCGCACAGCAGCCTTATAATTTTTTTCTTTTCTTCTTTCTTTATCTTCTTTTCTTCTTTCTCAATCTTCTTTTCTTCTTTCTTGATCTTCTTTTTGATAAATATTAATCCGAAGATTAAAATGACCTACCCTGTATATTATAATTATACATTTCAATATCATTTGTAATTTCTCAAAATCTAAAAGTTTAAGACAAAAATGTTTCAGATAAAAGTTGTATGGTTTCAAGGAGGACATGAGATGATGTCATTGATTTAACCTTGAATAGCCATTTGAAGGTTATGTGAAGGTCAACTTCAATTTCTTAAATGGAACACTATATTTTTTAATATAAGTATGCTGTCTTCTAAGCTGCGCAATAGAGCCAAGGAAACGAAACGAAAAATTAATTAAACGGAACTGTATCTCAATTTGAGATCCCAAAGTTCCACATATAAATTAATTCAAATTGAGATACAGTTCCGTTTAATTAATTTTTCGTTTCGTTTCCTTGGCTCTATTGCCCAGCTTAGAAGACAGCATACTTATATTATTTATATTGAGAGCCGATAAAAATATTTATTTCTGAGACTATATTTTTTCTTGCATACTTTTGTAGCTGACTTCGAGATCTTTCCAAAACACTACAATAAAATATTTTTTCATTAAGTATTTTTCGAGTTATTAAGGCTGCAAATTTGCAGTATTTTGACATAAAATAAAAAATATCTTGGGAAATATTCATTTTTCGATTATCATACCTTAATACTTTTATGCACAGAATAATGAGACGAATCAGTTTGTGTAAAGAAAACACATAATTACCTTTAAAAAAAATATGGAAATTGCAATAAGCAGTTAAATAATTTTTCTTTAAGACAACTATGTGTTTACTTTACACCAACTGATTCGTCTCATTATTCTGTGCATAAAAGTATTAAGGTATAATAATCGAAAAATGAATATTTCCCAAGATATTTTGTATTTTATGTCAAAATACTGCAAATTTCCAACCTTAATAACTCGAAAAATACTTAATGAAAAAATATTTCATTGTAGTGTTTTGGAAAGATCTCGAAGTCAACTACAAAAGAATGCAAGAAAAAATACAGTGTTCTATTTAAGAAATTGAAGTTGACCTTCACGTAACCTTCAAATGGCTATTCAAGGTTAAATCAATGACGCCATCTCATGTCCCCCTTGAAACCATACAACTTTTATCTGAAACATTTTTGTCTTAAACTTTTAGATTTTGAGAAATTACAAATGATATTGAAATGTATAATTATAATATACAGGGTGGGCCATTTTAATCTTTGTACTAAAATTTCTTAAAATCCAAAGTTCAAGACAAAAATGTTTCAGATAAAAGTTGTATGGTTTCAAGGGGGACATGAGATGGTGTCATTGATTTGACCTTGAATAACCATTTGAAGGTTACGTGAAGGTCAAATTCAATTTCTTAAATAGAACACTGTATTTTTTCTTGCATTCTTTTGTAGTTGACTTCGAGATCTTTCCAAAACACTACAATAAAATATTTTTTCATTAAGTATTTTTCGAGTTATTAAGGTTGGAAATTTGCAGTATTTTGACATAAAATACAAAATATCTTGGGAAATATTCATTTTTCGATTATTATACCTTAATACTTTTATGCACAGAATAATGAGACGAATCAGTTGGTGTAAAGTAAACACATAGTTGTCTTAAAGAAAAATTATTTAACTGCTTATTGCAATTTCCATATTTTTTTTAAAGGTAATTATGTGTTTTCTTTACACAAACTGATTCGTCTCATTATTCTGTGCATAAAAGTATTAAGGTATGATAATCGAAAAATGAATATTTCCCAAGATATTTTTTATTTTATGTCAAAATACTGCAAATTTGCAGCCTTAATAACTCGAAAAATACTTAATGAAAAAATATTATATTGTAGTGTTTTGGAAAGATCTCGAAGTCAACTACAAAAGTATGCAAGAAAAAATATAGTGTTCCCTTTAAGAAATTGAAGTTGACCTTCACGTAACCTTCAAATGGCTATTCAAGGTCAAATCAATGACACCATCTCATGTCCCTATTGAAATCATACAACTTTTATCTGAAACATTTTTGTCTTGAACTTTTGGATTTTGAGAAATTTTAGTACGAAGATTAAAATGGCCTACCATGTATATATATATTATATAATATATATAATATTATTATTTACCACACAAGTCGAAACAAGCATCTGTCTATCTTTATTCTCGGAGAATGGAGAAACAAAGATAGAATCACGCTTGTGACTTGTGTTGCTAAATAAAACACATCTTATACCTTTTTTGGTATGTCGATCTCTTCTGTCTCTCTCTTTTTTTCTTTCTATCTTTTCTCTTCTTCCCTTCCTCCCTTTCTCTCTCTTTCTCGACTACTCAACAGCTGGCTAAATATACAGCAAATACATAACATCAAGTTAATAATACGTTTAAAAATTAAATAGTATAATATATGTTAGTATTATATATATATATATATATATATATATATATATTAAATATATATTTTATATTTATATATAATCAATAAAAAATTATATAATCATATATATATATATGTATATATATATATATATATATATATATATATATATTTTTTTTTTTTTTTTTATCAAATATTCCGATTTATTATGTACGTAAAAATGCGCGTCAGATTTTTCGTATTCGCGCGGTATCAGTAGTATGTATGTACCACAGTAATCCGCGCGTATTATACGTTGATATGATCTACTGTGCGACTCCTCACTCACGTCACGTCGGTGCGGTGCTATACACGTTCGTACGCGTAACAACGAAGCAGCGTATACAACATATCGTTGTGAAGTCTGACATATAATATATATTTAGTTTTTTTAGTGTGTTAGTTTGAGTTTGTGTGTTGTGCATACAATGGGACGGGAATATGACGCCAAACATTTGCCTCTTTCGAAACGTAGAGTTTCCTTCAAGAAAGGCTGGATATACAGGTTAGTTTATTTATAAACATTTTCTATATAGCATACATACACTTACATACACACATACTGTGACGTGACTTTTTTTTGTTCGTCACAAGGAGCCGAAGGCCCGGCCGGGAAGGCGGGAAATTCGGGAACCTTTGCTCTCTCGCCAACCCTTGAAAGAGAGAGAGCACCCAAAAAATAATTTTTGCGTTTTCTTCCGCGTAGGACAATGCGCCCCGCGCATCCGTCCTACGTATTATTTTTATTCATATTTTTTGTTGTTTAAGCGATTTTTTTGCGGTTTCGGCGAGCGATTTTGCTTAGGGTTACGCGTGTCTCAACCGGAGAAACCGAAAGAGAGAGAGAGAGTGAGAGGACGGAGAGGACAAAGAGGACGATTTCGGACCGAGTAGGGGCCACCACGTCCGGATCACGCCCGGTAAATATTATTCTCACACATCAATTTTCTTAATTCCTCCTCACTTTAAGAACCTGGATACCGCCATTAAATACTCCCTCTTCCGCAGAGATTCCGGCGAAACACGGAGATGGCCACTCTCTCGCGAGGCGCGAGAGAACCCCGGACACGAAAGTCGCGGGAGATACACTGCCTCGAGCCTCAACCTATCCTGCTATAAAAATTCGTAATCGATCAATTAATCGATCTGGATTTTTGGAGGAACAGCAAAGAGGCGCGCTCGTAGGCTTCTTCCCGACGAGAAATATGAAAAGGAACAGCGGAACTCGAGGCGGAAGAACAGAGGAACGGCAAAAGAAATTATCATCGAGCGGGGCCCCGCGGGACGCCCGGCGGCCCTGCCAGGATAAGGAGCGCCACGAGTGGAAAATGCCCAATTTATTATCGGCGTGATTCCGGCGGGCCTCTCGCTTGTCACTGTCGGGCGGAACGTGGCAGAGTGCAGAGGTTCCCGATCTCGGATGCCGAAGCAGCGGCGCACACGCAGATACCGGTGAGACGAACGGACCCCTGATTGTAAAGTCGCTAATTTTCGAGTAATTGTTCGGGAGAGACGCGTGTCGTGTCCGTGGCCGGTTGCCAAGTCGCATTAGTCTTTTCAAGAGGTTACAAAAACCTTTAAAGGTATTACGCGTAGAACTTTGTCCCGGCGCCCGACCGACCGCGTGTTCTCTCCCGCGCGCATATTAAGAGAGGCTCTCTCTCCCGCGGATACGCCAACAATCGCCGCGATTTCATTATACCAATGTTAGAAATGAAGTCTCGTCCCGTAGTTATTGTGCTGTCTCTCGTCTGTTAGAGTTTATAAATCTTAGAATGTAATCATGTCTATAGTCGCGTATGAGATATATAGCGTATTCTTTCTCGCGCATACGATTATTCGAGTATCCTTTCTATCTTTTGTGAAATTGTGCAAAAGATAGCGTGATAAATCTCATGGGAAATCGCGCAGGATCTACTATAGTTTATGGAAGGTTTCGTATTGCCAAGATTACTAGAATCAATTACTTCGCACGGACCTTATTAAGTCTCGTGCGTTAATAATTATTCGCCACGTATGCGGGCAAGTTTACTTTCGGGTCCCGCGTGTCACCTGATATCTCCGCGTCGGGTCGTCTCAAAGGCGCGGGATCATAACAACGCGCCGCGTCTCGGCCGTACATGCGCCGTACAGTATCGTTCCGAATGTAAAATACGACTTCGCTTTCTTTGTTTTTCGGCGTCACATAAAACTCTCTGCCCGCCACAAACGACAAGTGCGCGGATCTCAATTCGTAACTTATCTAAAAAATATTATTTTTTTGTACACCCTATCACTCAAACTTTTATATTTTTTTTTGTTTTTTGTTTACCTTACTGTTAAAATATATTCCATGACTATTACATTTGAGTGATTCTAAATAGCCACTCTCGAACTCCGTTCTTTCTCCCGTCCGAACTCCCCCCTCTACCTTTTGACGCTCTGAGCGAGTCGAGTATTGCCGTCGCGGACTTTCAGGATGTTTCAAGATTTACAAAATATCTTTTTCTAGTTATGAATTTTTAGAGTAGCGTGAATCTCGCGCCTGGCGCCCAAGCAAACGAAAATTTATTGTGCCTTCGCGAATTTTCCGCTTTCCGCGCCGAAGGTGTGCCGTCGGCCAATTACATCGGCCCTACTTTTCGGATAACTAGTTATCTGACCGAATAAAAAGAATTACGATGATAAATTATTAAATTAAGGCCATGTGTAACGAGCAATACGATATTATTTTATTATTGAGAAGAAAATTCTTAATTTGAAATAATAATTATACAAACGTTTCGAGCTCTACTTGCTCCTCTTCAGTGCGCAAAAAAATAGTGATAATAAATAACGATAATAAATAAATACATAAAATTCTAATAAAATCCGCAATACATAGTCAATATAAGTTATATAGTTGAGTCGTGGTTAAAACGCAAAATATATTTACAATGAATTGAGACCATTAAAATAGTTCAACAAAGTAAGAACCCAATTAGAAGCAGAATGATTCGTCCGGTTATTCATAAAATATATTAGAATTATTAATAAAAACTTGGAGTGACACTTATACATTACTCCAAATGAACCACTTATCGTTATTTGACGAAAGTCCCTCGATCTGGCAATGATTATGTTCATCCTCTCCAAATTATTTGATATTTGTTAACTGAATTTAAAGAATTTATTCAATTGTAAAATAGGATTCCACTAATGTGTATGTGAAAAAAGATTAAAAATTATAAATTAAACTAACTACTAAAATATTGAACCTTTATGCTTACAAATTGTTCCGAATAACTTGAGATGACGATGCTTCTAATTGTTGTTGGCCTTATTGTTAGTACTTGACTGTTGTCTAGTCTTTTAAAAAGTCGAATAAATAGGTGTCAGATCTCACAAAATAAACATTTACATAAGTCTAAAAATTCGATATTTCTTCTAGAATGTCGAAATACGTGTTGTTAAGCAATTCGGTGGCTGTGTTATTATTTATACCATGCCTTTGTTCCTTGATGTGTATCATTTCCGAGATAAGTCTTTTATAATAATTAGATTCAATATCAAGTATTTTAACGTTATCCCAATCAAAAGCATGTTTTTTATCTATAATATGTTTAGAGACCACAGAATGCTTGGAGGAATCAAATTTAATATTATTCATATGCTCTTTTAGTCTAGTGCGTAATTTTCTTTTGGTTTGCCCAACATACGAAGCTTCACAATCCTTACAATTAATTTTGTAGACAACATTATTATTATTAAAAAACTCCATCTTCATCTCGACTAAGAGCCAAACGCGATGTTATTGCGACAAATTAATATTTAGAAATTTTTGGAAACTGAGGAATTTGAATCCTATGGTTGGGATCTCGGAAATTCCCCTTGTTCCTTCTCTTAACACCCCCTGTAAGAAAAAGACGAGAAAAATATTGGTCCGAAAGTCGGCTGAATCGGGAATCGAACCCGAGACCTTCCGCTTGCCGGGCGACTGCTCTTCCAGCTGAGCTATTCAGACACTTACAAATCAACGGCAAGCGGAAGGTCTCGGGTTCGATTCCCGATTCAGCCGACTTTCGGACCAATATTTTTCTCGTCTTTTTCTTACAGGGGGTGTTAAGAGAAGGAACAAGGGGAATTTCTGAGATCCCAACCATAGGATTCAAATTCCTCAGTTTCCAAAAATTTCTAAATATTAATTTGTCGCAATAACATCGCGTTTGGCTCTTAGTCGAGATGAAGATGGAGTTTTTTAAAAATAGGAGAGCTGACTGACAAATATTCTTATTAATGTTTGTTGCGTTTAGACCAGGTACGGCGCCTTGGTGGGGGGTGGGGGGATATAAACATTGAGAGAAATATTGATTTGTAAGTGTCTGAATAGCTCAGCTGGAAGAGCAGTCGCCCGGCAAGCGGAAGGTCTCGGGTTCGATTCCCGATTCAGCCGACTTTCGGACCAATATTTTTCTCGTTTTTTTCTTACAGGGGGTGTTAAGAGAAGGAACAAGGGGAATTTCTGAGATCCCAACCATAGGATTCAAATTCCTCAGTTTCCAAAAATTTCTAAATATTAATTTGTCGCAATAACATCGCGTTTGGCTCTTAGTCGAGCTGAAGATGGAGTTTTTTAAAAATAGGAGAGCTGACTGACAAATATTCTTATTAATAATTATTATTATTGTTATGCACGTTTTTGTCCTTGTGGACTTTAATTAATTTGTTGAGATTATTTAGACAACGGTATCCTACTCTGAAATCTGATTTTTTTATTGTCGATGCTATTGTCTCAGAAATGTTATTAATGTATGGAATGACGAAAAATTTTTTTTTGCTATTATCTTCTGCAATTTCTTTTTTTCTATTGTTGTTAAACTGACCATTGTTTAAAACTCTTATTCTCTTATTTATTTCTTTAAAGATTAAATGAATAGGGTAACCGTTGTCCAATAATATTTTAATACACAGTTCTAAATTTTTCTTATGATATATGGGATGAGATAATAACAATGCCCTATTAATAAGATTATAAATTACTCCTATTTTATGGCACATAGGGTGACTCGATAAAAAAGATAGTACTCTGCCTGAACATGTCTTTTTTTGAAACCAATCTAAGTGTATGATGTTGTCTATTATTTTAATGTTTAAATCTAGAAAATTTATGCTTCTATTAATTTCGTATTTAATCGTAAATTGTAGTCGTTGATTGTAACTATTAAACTTATTCAATACGCTATCAATTTTATTCTTTGGTGCCACCATAATAATGTCGTCTACATATCTATAATATATTCCAATACCGATGTCCAATTCATTAATTATTGATTCTTCAAGATCTTGCATAACAATATTAGCAATTATTGGCGATAACGGGGAACCCATAGGTGTGCCATAAACTTGCTTGTATACAATGTCATTGAATGTGAAGTATGTTGACGACAATATAAATTTAACCATAAAATGAATTCATTTTTTGGAATTAATGTATGTGTATTGATATAATTCCATCTATTACTCACACTTTCTATTGCAAGATCTATCGGAATGTTAGTGAATAGTGAAACCACGTCTAATGATATTAGAATATCTTCCGCACCAAAAGAATTACGGTTACAATACATACATACATACACACACACACACACACACACACATATATATATATATATATATATATATATATGCAATACGAAAAGCAGTTCAATAGACAAATAGCTAAATAGATAGATTGATAGGTAGATATGTATATATAAATATATATATATATATATATAAATTTAACGTATAAGACGGGCAACAAGAGCCAAATCGCGGATGACAATGCGTTATCCTAACGAAACTAAATAATTTTTCCGTTAGAATTAAATACCGGTGCACAAGGCACCAAATTTTACTTGGACACGGCCAAGATTTTAAATATGAAATAATCTCATATTTGAGATTTAATTTCAATACCCCCTTTAACCCCCCCCCCCCTACGGAAAATAAATAAATGAATGCAAGAGAAAAATATAGATCCGAAAATCGCTGAATCGGGAATCGAACCCGAGACCTTTCGCTTGCCGGGCGACTGCACTTCCAGCTGAGCTATTCAGATCCTTTCGATTCTATACTTTTCTCTGTTATATATATTAATGTTGGTAAACAAACGCATTTTTTAAGCCAGCGTGTATCAAATATAAGAGTTTTAACAAGGCTCTGTAATATAAATATAAATTTAACGTATAAGACGGGCAACAAGAGCCAAATCGCGGATGACAATGCGTTATCCTAACGAAACTAAATAATTTTCCGTTAGAATTAAATACCGGTGCACAAGGCACCAAATTTTACTTGGACACGGCCAAGATTTTAAATATGAAATAATCTTATTTTTGAGATTTAATTTCAATACCCCCTTTAACCCCCCCTACGGAAAATAAATAAATGAATGCAAGAGAAAAATATAGATCCGAAAATCGCTGAATCGGGAATCGAACCCGAGACCTTTCGCTTGCCGGGCGACTGCTCTTCCAGCTGAGCTATTCAGATCCTTTCGATTCTATACTTTTCTCTGTTATATATATTAATGTTGGTAAACAAACGCATTTTTTAAGCCAGCGTGTATCAAATATAAGAGTTTTAACAAGGCTCTGTAATATAAATATAAATTTAACGTATAAGACGGGCAACAAGAGCCAAATCGCGGATGACAATGCGTTATCCTAACGAAACTAAATAATTTTTCGTTAGAATTAAATACCGGTGCACAAGGCACCAAATTTTTACTTGGACACGGCCAAGATTTTAAATATGAAATAATCTCATATTTTGAGATTTAATTTCAATACCCCTTTAACCCCCCCTACGGAAAATAAATAAATGAATGCAAGAGAAAAATATAGATCCGAAAATCGCTGAATCGGGAATCGAACCCGAGACCTTTCGCTTGCCGGGCGACTGCTCTTCCAGCTGAGCTATTCAGATCCTTTCGATTCTATACTTTTCTCTGTTATATATATTAATGTTGGTAAACAAACGCATTTTTTAAGCCAGCGTGTATCAAATATAAGAGTTTTAACAAGGCTCTGTAATATAAATATAAATTTAACGTATAAGACGGGCAACAAGAGCCAAATCGCGGATGACAATGCGTTATCCTAACGAAACTAAATAATTTTTCGTTAGAAATAAATACCGGTGCACAAGGCACCAAATTTTACTTGGACACGGCCAAGATTTTAAATATGAAATAATCTCATATTTTGAGATTTAATTTCAATACCCCCTTTAACCCCCCCCTACGGAAAATAAATAAATGAATGCAAGAGAAAAATATAGATCCGAAAATCGCTGAATCGGGAATCGAACCCGAGACCTTTCGCTTGCCGGGCGACTGCTCTTCCAGCTGAGCTATTCAGATCCTTTCGATTCTATACTTTTCTCTGTTATATATATTAATGTTGGTAAACAAACGCATTTTTAAGCCAGCGTGTATCAAATATAAGAGTTTTAACAAGGCTCTGTAATATAAATATAAATTTAACGTATAAGACGGGCAACAAGAGCCAAATCGCGGATGACAATGCGTTATCCTAACGAAACTAAATAATTTTCGTTAGAATTAAATACCGGTGCACAAGGCACCAAATTTTTACTTGGACACGGCCAAGATTTTAAATATGAAATAATCTCATATTTTGAGGTTTAATTTCAATACCCCCTTTAACCCCCCCTACGAAAAATAAATAAATGAATGCAAGAGAAAAATATAGATCCGAAAATCGCTGAATCGGGAATCGAACCCGAGACCTTTCGCTTGCCGGGCGACTGCTCTTCCAGCTGAGCTATTCAGATCCTTTCGATTCTATACTTTTCTCTGTTATATATATTAATGTTGGTAAACAAACGCATTTTTTAAGCCAGCGTGTATCAAATATAAGAGTTTTAACAAGGCTCTGTAATATAAATATAAATTTAACGTATAAGACGGGCAACAAGAGCCAAATCGCGGATGACAATGCGTTATCCTAACGAAACTAAATAATTTTTCGTTAGAATTAAATACCGGTGCACAAGGCACCAAATTTTTACTTGGACACGGCCAAGATTTTAAATATGAAATAATCTCATATTTTGAGATTTAATTTCAATACCCCTTTAACCCCCCCTACGGAAAATAAATAAATGAATGCAAGAGAAAAATATAGATCCGAAAATCGCTGAATCGGGAATCGAACCCGAGACCTTTCGCTTGCCGGGCGACTGCTCTTCCAGCTGAGCTATTCAGATCCTTTCGATTCTATACTTTTCTCTGTTATATATATTAATGTTGGTAAACAAACGCATTTTTTAAGCCAGCGTGTATCAAATATAAGAGTTTTAACAAGGCTCTGTAATATAAATATAAATTTAACGTATAAGACGGGCAACAAGAGCCAAATCGCGGATGACAATGCGTTATCCTAACGAAACTAAATAATTTTTCGTTAGAATTAAATACCGGTGCACAAGGCACCAAATTTTACTTGGACACGGCCAAGATTTTAAATATGAAATAATCTCATATTTGAGATTTAATTTCAATACCCCCTTTAACCCCCCCCCTACGGAAAATAAATAAATGAATGCAAGAGAAAAATATAGATCCGAAAATCGCTGAATCGGGAATCGAACCCGAGACCTTTCGCTTGCCGGGCGACTGCTCTTCCAGCTGAGCTATTCAGATCCTTTCGATTCTATACTTTTCTCTGTTATATATATTAATGTTGGTAAACAAACGCATTTTTAAGCCAGCGTGTATCAAATATAAGAGTTTTAACAAGGCTCTGTAATATAAATATAAATTTAACGTATAAGACGGGCAACAAGAGCCAAATCGCGGATGACAATGCGTTATCCTAACGAAACTAAATAATTTTTCGTTAGAATTAAATACCGGTGCACAAGGCACCAAATTTTTACTTGGACACGGCCAAGATTTTAAATATGAAATAATCTCATATTTGAGATTTAATTTCAATACCCCTTTAACCCCCCCCTACGGAAAATAAATAAATGAATGCAAGAGAAAAATATAGATCCGAAAATCGCTGAATCGGGAATCGAACCCGAGACCTTTCGCTTGCCGGGCGACTGCTCTTCCAGCTGAGCTATTCAGATCCTTTCGATTCTATACTTTTCTCTGTTATATATATTAATGTTGGTAAACAAACGCATTTTTAAGCCAGCGTGTATCAATATAAGAGTTTTAACAAGGCTCTGTAATATAAATATAAATTTAACGTATAAGACGGGCAACAAGAGCCAAATCGCGGATGACAATGCGTTATCCTAACGAAACTAAATAATTTTTCGTTAGAATTAAATACCGGTGCACAAGGCACCAAATTTTACTTGGACACGGCCAAGATTTTAAATATGAAATAATCTCATATTTGAGATTTAATTTCAATACCCCTTTAACCCCCCCCTACGGAAAATAAATAAATGAATGCAAGAGAAAAATATAGATCCGAAAATCGCTGAATCGGGAATCGAACCCGAACCCGAGACCTTTCGCTTGCCGGGCGACTGCTCTTCCAGCTGAGCTATTCAGATCCTTTCGATTCTATACTTTTCTCTGTTATATATATTAATGTTGGTAAACAAACGCATTTTTAAGCCAGCGTGTATCAATATAAGAGTTTTAACAAGGCTCTGTAATATAAATATAAATTTAACGTATAAGACGGGCAACAAGAGCCAAATCGCGGATGACAATGCGTTATCCTAACGAAACTAAATAATTTTTCGTTAGAATTAAATACCGGTGCACAAGGCACCAAATTTTACTTGGACACGGCCAAGATTTTAAATATGAAATAATCTCATATTTTGAGATTTAATTTCAATACCCCTTTAACCCCCCCTACGGAAAATAAATAAATGAATGCAAGAGAAAAATATAGATCCGAAAATCGCTGAATCGGGAATCGAACCCGAGACCTTTCGCTTGCCGGGCGACTGCTCTTCCAGCTGAGCTATTCAGATCCTTTCGATTCTATACTTTTCTCTGTTATATATATTAATGTTGGTAAACAAACGCATTTTTTAAGCCAGCGTGTATCAAATATAAGAGTTTTAACAAGGCTCTGTAATATAAATATAAATTTAACGTATAAGACGGGCAACAAGAGCCAAATCGCGGATGACAATGCGTTATCCTAACGAAACTAAATAATTTTTCGTTAGAATTAAATACCGGTGCACAAGGCACCAAATTTTTACTTGGACACGGCCAAGATTTTAAATATGAAATAATCTCATATTTGAGATTTAATTTCAATACCCCTTTAACCCCCCCTACGGAAAATAAATAAATGAATGCAAGAGAAAAATATAGATCCGAAAATCGCTGAATCGGGAATCGAACCCGAGACCTTTCGCTTGCCGGGCGACTGCTCTTCCAGCTGAGCTATTCAGATCCTTTCGATTCTATACTTTTCTCTGTTATATATATTAATGTTGGTAAACAAACGCATTTTTAAGCCAGCGTGTATCAAATATAAGAGTTTTAACAAGGCTCTGTAATATAAATATAAATTTAACGTATAAGACGGGCAACAAGAGCCAAATCGCGGATGACAATGCGTTATCCTAACGAAACTAAATAATTTTTCGTTAGAATTAAATACCGGTGCACAAGGCACCAAATTTTTACTTGGACACGGCCAAGATTTTAAATATGAAATAATCTCATATTTTGAGATTTAATTTCAATACCCCTTTAACCCCCCCTACGGAAAATAAATAAATGAATGCAAGAGAAAAATATAGATCCAAAAATCGCTGAATCGGGAATCGAACCCGAGACCTTTCGCTTGCCGGGCGACTGCTCTTCCAGCTGAGCTATTCAGATCCTTTCGATTCTATACTTTTCTCTGTTATATATATTAATGTTGGTAAACAAACGCATTTTTTAAGCCAGCGTGTATCAAATATAAGAGTTTTAACAAGGCTCTGTAATATAAATATAAATTTAACGTATAAGACGGGCAACAAGAGCCAAATCGCGGATGACAATGCGTTATCCTAACGAAACTAAATAATTTTCCGTTAGAATTAAATACCGGTGCACAAGGCACCAAATTTTACTTGGACACGGCCAAGATTTTAAAATATGAAATAATCTCATATTTGAGATTTAATTTCAATACCCCCTTTAACCCCCCTACGGAAAATAAATAAATGAATGCAAGAGAAAAATATAGATCCGAAAATCGCTGAATCGGGAATCGAACCCGAGACCTTTCTCCCCTAAAGGGGGTATTGAAATTAAATCTCAAATATGAGATTATTTCATATTTTAAAAATCTTGGCCGTGTCCAAGTAAAATTTGGTGCCTTGTGCACCGGTATTTAATTCTAACGGAAAATTATTTAGTTTCGTTAGGATAACGCATTGTCATCCGCGATTTGGCTCTTGTTGCCCGTCTTATACGTTAAATTTATATTTATATTACGGAGCCTTGTTAAAACTCTTATATTTGATACACGCTGGCTTAAAAATGCGTTTGTTTACCAACATTAATATATATAACAGAGAAAAGTATAGAATCGAAAGGATCTGAATAGCTCAGCTGGAAGAGCAGTCGCCCGGCAAGCGAAAGGTCTCGGGTTCGATTCCCGATTCAGCGATTTTCGGATCTATATTTTTCTCTTGCATTCATTTATTTATTTTCCGTAGGGGGGGGGTTAAAGGGGTATTGAAATTAAATCTCAAATATGAGATTATTTCATATTTAAAATCTTGGCCGTGTCCAAGTAAAATTTGGTGCCTTGTGCACCGGTATTTAATTCTAACGAAAAATTATTTAGTTTCGTTAGGATAACGCATTGTCATCCGCGATTTGGCTCTTGTTGCCCGTCTTATACGTTAAATTTATATTTATATTACAGAGCCTTGTTAAAACTCTTATATTTGATACACGCTGGCTTAAAAAATGCGTTTGTTTACCAACATTAATATATATAACAGAGAAAAGTATAGAATCGAAAGGATCTGAATAGCTCAGCTGGAAGAGCAGTCGCCCGGCAAGCGAAAGGTCTCGGGTTCGATTCCCGATTCAGCGATTTTCGGATCTATATTTTTCTCTTGCATTCATTTATTTATTTTCCGTAGGGGGGGGGTTAAAGGGGGTATTGAAATTAAATCTCAAATATGAGATTATTTCATATTTAAAATCTTGGCCGTGTCCAAGTAAAATTTGGTGCCTTGTGCACCGGTATTTAATTCTAACGAAAATTATTTAGTTTCGTTAGGATAACGCATTGTCATCCGCGATTTGGCTCTTGTTGCCCGTCTTATACGTTAAATTTATATTTATATTACAGAGCCTTGTTAAAACTCTTATATTGATACACGCTGGCTTAAAAATGCGTTTGTTTACCAACATTAATATATATAACAGAGAAAAGTATAGAATCGAAAGGATCTGAATAGCTCAGCTGGAAGAGCAGTCGCCCGGCAAGCGAAAGGTCTCGGGTTCGATTCCCGATTCAGCGATTTTCGGATCTATATTTTTCTCTTGCATTCATTTATTTATTTTCCGTAGGGGGGGGTTAAAGGGGTATTGAAATTAAATCTCAAAATATGAGATTATTTCATATTTAAAATCTTGGCCGTGTCCAAGTAAAATTTGGTGCCTTGTGCACCGGTATTTAATTCTAACGAAAATTATTTAGTTTCGTTAGGATAACGCATTGTCATCCGCGATTTGGCTCTTGTTGCCCGTCTTATACGTTAAATTTATATTTATATTACAGAGCCTTGTTAAAACTCTTATATTTGATACACGCTGGCTTAAAAAATGCGTTTGTTTACCAACATTAATATATATAACAGAGAAAAGTATAGAATCGAAAGGATCTGAATAGCTCAGCTGGAAGAGCAGTCGCCCGGCAAGCGAAAGGTCTCGGGTTCGATTCCCGATTCAGCGATTTTCGGATCTATATTTTTCTCTTGCATTCATTTATTTATTTTCCGTAGGGGGGGGTTAAAGGGGTATTGAAATTAAATCTCAAATATGAGATTATTTCATATTTAAAATCTTGGCCGTGTCCAAGTAAAAATTTGGTGCCTTGTGCACCGGTATTTAATTCTAACGAAAAATTATTTAGTTTCGTTAGGATAACGCATTGTCATCCGCGATTTGGCTCTTGTTGCCCGTCTTATACGTTAAATTTATATTTATATTACAGAGCCTTGTTAAAACTCTTATATTTGATACACGCTGGCTTAAAAAATGCGTTTGTTTACCAACATTAATATATATAACAGAGAAAAGTATAGAATCGAAAGGATCTGAATAGCTCAGCTGGAAGAGCAGTCGCCCGGCAAGCGAAAGGTCTCGGGTTCGATTCCCGATTCAGCGATTTTCGGATCTATATTTTTCTCTTGCATTCATTTATTTATTTTCCGTAGGGGGGGTTAAAGGGGTATTGAAATTAAATCTCAAAATATGAGATTATTTCATATTTAAAATCTTGGCCGTGTCCAAGTAAAAATTTGGTGCCTTGTGCACCGGTATTTAATTCTAACGAAAAATTATTTAGTTTCGTTAGGATAACGCATTGTCATCCGCGATTTGGCTCTTGTTGCCCGTCTTATACGTTAAATTTATATTTATATTACAGAGCCTTGTTAAAACTCTTATATTTGATACACGCTGGCTTAAAAAATGCGTTTGTTTACCAACATTAATATATATAACAGAGAAAAGTATAGAATCGAAAGGATCTGAATAGCTCAGCTGGAAGAGCAGTCGCCCGGCAAGCGAAAGGTCTCGGGTTCGATTCCCGATTCAGCGATTTTCGGATCTATATTTTTCTCTTGTATTCATTTATTTATTTTCCGTAGGGGGGGTTAAAGGGGTATTGAAATTAAATCTCAAAATATGAGATTATTTCATATTTAAAATCTTGGCCGTGTCCAAGTAAAAATTTGGTGCCTTGTGCACCGGTATTTAATTCTAACGAAAAATTATTTAGTTTCGTTAGGATAACGCATTGTCATCCGCGATTTGGCTCTTGTTGCCCGTCTTATACGTTAAATTTATATTTATATTACAGAGCCTTGTTAAAACTCTTATATTTGATACACGCTGGCTTAAAAAATGCGTTTGTTTACCAACATTAATATATATAACAGAGAAAAGTATAGAATCGAAAGGATCTGAATAGCTCAGCTGGAAGAGCAGTCGCCCGGCAAGCGAAAGGTCTCGGGTTCGATTCCCGATTCAGCGATTTTCGGATCTATATTTTTCTCTTGCATTCATTTATTTATTTTCCGTAGGGGGGGTTAAAGGGGTATTGAAATTAAATCTCAAAATATGAGATTATTTCATATTTAAAATCTTGGCCGTGTCCAAGTAAAAATTTGGTGCCTTGTGCACCGGTATTTAATTCTAACGAAAATTATTTAGTTTCGTTAGGATAACGCATTGTCATCCGCGATTTGGCTCTTGTTGCCCGTCTTATACGTTAAATTTATATTTATATTACAGGAGCCTTGTTAAAACTCTTATATTGATACACGCTGGCTTAAAAATGCGTTTGTTTACCAACATTAATATATATAACAGAGAAAAGTATAGAATCGAAAGGATCTGAATAGCTCAGCTGGAAGAGCAGTCGCCCGGCAAGCGAAAGGTCTCGGGTTCGATTCCCGATTCAGCGATTTTCGGATCTATATTTTTCTCTTGCATTCATTTATTTATTTTCCGTAGGGGGGGGGTTAAAGGGGTATTGAAATTAAATCTCAAATATGAGATTATTTCATATTTAAAATCTTGGCCGTGTCCAAGTAAAAATTTGGTGCCTTGTGCACCGGTATTTAATTCTAACGAAAAATTATTTAGTTTCGTTAGGATAACGCATTGTCATCCGCGATTTGGCTCTTGTTGCCCGTCTTATACGTTAAATTTATATTTATATTACAGAGCCTTGTTAAAACTCTTATATATATATATATATATATATATACAGGGTGTTTGGTAACAGGTGGGCCAAAATGTAAGGAGTGATTCTACATGATAAAATAAGACAAAAATCAAGAATGACAAAATTGCGTTCGAGACTTTGTTTATTAATTATAAATATTTTACATTTTGCAAAATATACATCAACTGTTACGATGTAAGTTTTTGTATACTTATGCGTCACAGTGTATTTTGACGGCGACTCTACCGATGTACCTTACGCACGCAAAATATCGGAAAATTGCCGTGCGTGAGGCGCCCTTAATGCGAAGTTTAAAATATTTATAATTAATAAACAAAGTCTCGGACGCAATTTTGTCAT
Organism: Nylanderia fulva; assembly: GCF_048542155.1. Lineage (NCBI taxonomy): Eukaryota > Metazoa > Arthropoda > Insecta > Hymenoptera > Formicidae > Nylanderia > Nylanderia fulva. Next base: position 102,660 of record NW_028190291.1, read on the forward strand.
TCTTGATTTTTGTCTTATTTTATCATGTAGAACCACTCCTTACATTTTGGCCCACCTGTTGCCGAACACCCTGTATACATATATAATTTTTTGCACAATTATAAATATAGATTTTCAAATGTGCCTACACTGCCCGTAGCATTAGAATGATATCCACGTACAAAAAAGCCCAAGATTTTATTTTTGCAATCTATTTTATGAATAAAATAATTATTCATCAAACTAATAAGAATAATTTTTTTAAATTGATCAATATATTGGTTCAATTTATCGCGTCATCAAAGGGGAAGGAAAAGAAAATCTCCGATTATGTTTATTTCTTATCAATCAGATATTCGATCAAATGATAAATTGTCGATACTATCTTCGATTGAATTTGCTCGATTCCGAAGTCAAAGTTCACAACTTGAATTTTTATCAACATTTATAATGTAAAATTGTAAAATATAACTAATTTTCTTATCGTGCAAAGTCAATCAAAGATTAGATTGACAATTACAAAACAAAAGCATATGATTTTTCGAATATTTTTAATTATGATTGACAAATAAACGTAATCGGAGATTTTCCTTCTTTCCTCTTCGATGACGATAAATTAAACCAATACACAGATCAATTTAAAAATATTCTTATTACATATTCTTGTTATAATTTTATTAGTTTCATGAATAAATTATTTTATTCAAAAAAATTGCAAAATTATAAGTCCTGGGCCCTGTTCAGGGATTATCAACCTGGTGCTGTCGGCAATGCTGAATATATATATATATATATATATATACACACATACCTATTGATTTATTTAGCAATATGTTTATCTATTGAACTATCTATCATCTATCGATCAACCTATCTATCTATCTATCTATCTATCGATCGATCTATTTATTTCTTCTCTCTTTTCTACATTGCATTCTTTTATATATGTACACGTATATAATAATTTTTCAAAAATATTGTACATCACAAAAGTAAAAATAATTAAATTTATAATCTAATAATATATAAAAATCTTTTATGAATATAATGATTACAAAGTTTTAGTAGATAATTTTTTGTAATAAATAAATGATTTATATGATATATTCTTATCTAACTACTGCTCTGTTTTGATAATAATAGCATTATTATGTTTTCAATCTCTAAAATACTTTTATATAAATCATTTATTACAAAGAATTATTTACTTTATAATCAATTATAATTATTATAGATAGGCCTGTTTATACACATACACACACTTACACACAATATATATATATATATGTCTGTGTATGTGTATAAACAGGCCTATCTATAATAATTATAATTGATTATAAAGTAAATAATTCTTTGTAATGATTTATATAAAAGTATTTTAGAGATTGAATACATAATAATGCTATTATTATCAAAACAGAGCAGTATTTAGATAAGAATAAATCATTTATTTATTACAAAAAATTATCTACTAAAACTTTGTAATTATTATATTCATAAAAGATTTTTATATATTATTAGATTATAAATTTAATTATTTTTACTTTTGTAATGTACAATATTTTTAAAAAATTATTATATACGTGTACATATATAAAAGAATGCAATGTAGAAAAGAGAGAAGAGACAGATAAATCAATAGATAGATAGATAGATAGATAGGTTGATCGATAGATGATAGATAGTTCGATAGATAGACAGATTGCTAAATAAATCAATAGGTATGTGTATATATTATAATATATATATATATATATATATACAGAGTGTCCCAAAAAGGATCGGAACACTGAAAAATCTCGAAAAGTATACGTTTTACAGAAAAAAGATTCAGACAAAAGTTATAAAAAATCTATTTATTGATCTTATCAGTTTGACCTTGGACGGCGTTACCAAGGTCAGAATAAGGTCACCTTGAATTTTTTAGATGAAATCCTATAATTTTTATTACATATTCTTGTAGCTTATCTGGAGAGCTTTCCAAAACACTAATAAAAATATTTTTTATGGAGTACCCTTTGATTTATAAAGGCTAACAATTTTTTGACATAAAATATAAAATATCTTTGTAAAATATTCCATTTTCGGTAATCATATCTTTTTTGCACGGAATAATGAGACCAATGAATTGGTGTAAAAAAACACAGTTGCTTATAAAAAAAGTATGCTGCTGCATATTGAATATTACATATTCAATTATCTGTTTTCTTTAATAAATTGATTTCTTATTATACTGTGCAAAAAAGTACGTATGATTATCGAAAATGGAATATTTTATAAAGATATAGTTTATGTCAAAAAATTGTTAGCTTCTAACCTTTATAACTCAAAGAGCACTTTATGAAAAATCATTTTATTATAGTGTTTTGGAAAGCCTTCGAGATAAGCTATAAGAACATGTAATAAAAGATATAGGATTACATCTAAGAAATTTAAGGTAACCTTATTCTGACCTTGGTAACACTGTCCAAGGTCAAACTGATCAGATCAATAAATAGATTTTTTATAACTTTTGTCTAAAACTTTTTTTTGTAAAACGTATATTTTTCGAGATTTTTCAGTGTTCCGATCTTTTTGGGATACTCTGTATATATATAAATATATATATTAAGAGTTTAACTAGGCTCTGTAATATAAATATAAATTTAACATATATAAGATAGGCAATAAGAGCCAAATCGCGGATGACAGTGCGTTATTCTAAACGAAACTAAATTTTTTCGTTAGAATTAAATACCTGTGCACAAGGCACCAAATTTTACTTGGACACGGCCAAGATATAAAATTGGAATAATCTCTACAAGAGATTTTTAATTCCATGTATCCCCTATTCCCCCTGAAGAAATAAAATGCGAGAGAAAAATATAGATCCGAAAGTCGCAGAATCGGGAATCGAACCCGAGACCTTTCGCTTGCCGGGCGACTGCTCTTCCAACTGAGCTATTCAGATCCTTTCGATTCTATACTTTTCTCTGTTTTCTCTGACTTTCGGATCTATATTTTTCTCTCGCATTTTATTTCTTCAGGGGGAATAGGGGATACATGGAATTAAAAATCTCTTGTAGAGATTATTCCAATTTTATATCTTGGCCGTGTCCAAGTAAAATTTGGTGCCTTGTGCACAGGTATTTAATTCTAACGAAAAAATTTAGTTTCGTTTAGAATAACGCACTGTCATCCGCGATTTGCCTCTTATTGCCTATCTTATATATGTTAAATTTATAAATATATATATATATATATATGTGTGTGTGTGTGTGTGTGTGTGTGTGCAGTGCCGGCTTTAGCAACATTGGCGCCCTGGGCAAGATTATCGTGGCGCCCATTCAATTTTCGATATCTTTACTAGCCTGAACGGATATAAACGAATGCACGCATATAAAAATTCAGAAAATTTTCCTTTAGCTTTACCCAGAGCTAACGACGTGGACGTAGAAAGTTTTTGTAGCTCCTTTTTTGTTTTTGTTTTTTTATATATTTATATTTTTTGTATTTTTTTGTATTTTATATACTTTTATTATTTCGGGTTTCTTAGAGGACAAAGCTTAAACTAGAGTTTTTGAGAGATTACGGAAGTTTATTAAAATTTCACTTTTCGGGCCTTTTTATCGGCAAACACTCGAATCAAATCGGTGAAATTCAAGTTTGCGGCAATTTCATTTTCAATTGAAAGAGTAGCTAAGTTAGTAAGTCTTGTCTGTGAAATCGTTGATCGTAGATAAGTCTTTATTAACTTAAGTTTCGAAAAACTGCGTTCTCCACTAGCTACCGTTACAGGTATAGTTACCAAAATGCGCAACGCGATCCATACATTTGGATATAGTTCATAAATATTGCGCTGTTTAATAAAATTTAAAACGAAAATGGGAGTAATATCATCGTCATCTGGAAAAAAATTTTTAAGACTTATGAGTTCATCACACAATAAATAACCATCTATATCGGAATCGGAACCAACAGTAAGTTTTAATTGGAGATCAGTACAGAATTTCAGAAGTTCATTTTTTTCAGGTATCTTTTTTATATTGTACAAAAAAGACCATGTTTCTGAATAGTTATGTAACTGTCTGAACCTTTCTTTTATTGACATTAAAGAGACGTCCAACAATTTATTAAAAAATTCAATTTCAAATTTTTTCTCTGGGGATTCGATAGGTTCGTCCGTGGCCATTTCACCAGCCTGGCGTTTTATGCGTCGTACTTTTTTCATTGGTTTAAAAACAGGCTCGATTTGTAGTTCATTCGCCAGATCCCTTGCTGTTGAAAGAGCTTTCTTGAAACCAATTTTTCGGTATTCTTCTAAAAAATTGCAACAGTTTTCCAGCATTTCTGTGCATTTACTGAGGTCCACGGTTTTTGACTGCAGAGATTTATTCACGACATTGATTTGAAAAAGAATGTCGTACCAAACAACTAGGGAAACTATAAAGCCAAAATCTTTTAACTGTTCTGTTAAAGTGATTGCCTCGTGCGAGATAGTAACATCACTTTTCTCAGTTTTGTTAGCCAAAGTAACTAAAGCATGAACGTCACAAATTTGATAGCGGATTGCTTTTACACTGTTTATTTTTGCTTCCCAACGTGTGTCACTCAGTTTTTTCAAACTATAGAGTCCTAAGTGATCGGTTAAGATTTTCCATCGATTAACAGAAGCAGAAAATAGTGTGAACAATCTCTGCAAAACCCCAAACAAAGTAACTGACTTTACCGACGATTTAGCAGCGTCACACAATACGAGATTGTAGCTATGGCAGCCACACGGTACAAAGAAAGCCAAGGGGTTTAAATCTAAGATTCTTTTTTGTACACCAATATTTTTTCCCTTCATGTTTGCTCCATTATCATACCCCTGACCCCTACAATTGTGCAGTTCAAGTCCGTGTTTATTTAGCACATTTAGAATTACTTCAGTAAGTCCTGCGCCACTAGAGTCACCGACAGGAATGAATTCTATGAAATGCTCTTTTATGCTTATATTGTCATCTGATAAGTCAGCAAATCGAATTGTTAAAGAAAGCAAGACGATGAGTGCTATACTTTATGATAGTTCGGCACCGATGAAGGTCATTATGTAAGCATTAGTAGAGAAGGATTATCTAATATTTGGATCGAATAGAGATGTGCAGAAAGTAAAAAAAGAGGCAGTGGCCTAGAGGTGCTAAAGATGTTTATATAATATTTAAAAATAGGTAATAAATAATACTAATTCGATATAAAATAAAGTAGTTATAAAATTCTTCCAAAATATATTTTTATAATATCAAGTTTATGACTATTACTATTTAATCATTTAATATTGTATTTCGATCAGTCCTATATAAAAAAAGGTTTCGTAATATATTAGCAATTTCATGACAACGCTTTACATTCTGCATTATTCGTTAAGTGCAAAAAAAATATTTTTTACTTAAAATACAAGATAGTTTTTTTTATCTATATGAAGCAAAGAGGACCGTTGTATTTTGAAATATGACGGGGGTGGTGGCGGGTTCTTTGCCTATTTATTTAAAGATGCTTATCATATACAAAAATGAATGATATAATCTCGAAAACTCACCTTTAAAAAAAGGTAAAAAAAAGCGACCAGTTAAGGGCACGCCATTAACAAAAATTATCCATTGCAAACCCATGTAGAATCCTATCTTATTGCAAACCCATGTAGAATCCTATTCTATTGCAAAACCCATGTAGAATTCTATGAAAAATTAATCATTGCAAACCCATGTAGAATCCTAGGCAAAATTAACCATTGCAAACCCATGTAGAATCCTATGAAAAATTAACCATTGCAAACCCATGTAGAATTGTATTAAAAATTATCCATTGCAAATTTATGTAGAATCCTACATTGCAAACCAATGTACAATAGAATTGTATGAAAAATTATCGATTATAAACCCATGTACAATCGTAACAAAAGTAATGAAATAAAAAAAAATTGCGCCAAGTAAAAGTAGAAACTTGTACCAGTGGAAATTAAAGTTGCAGACATATATAGAGTCGTATAATGAATCAGTAAAAATTTAAATTTGCAAATGTAGAATCGTACCATAAAAAAACTTATCTTTTAAAAAAAAGATAAACAAGATGCCAAGTCCATGCGCCATGTGAAAAAGTGTTAAACAAAAAAGTATTTTTAAATAAAAAAATCTATAAATTGACAAAAATTTATGTTCTAAAATCTCTACAAAAAGTAATGTCCAAAAATTGCGCGAATAAATAAACATTTTTATAAAAATTAAAATTTAAAAATTTATGCAATTTAAAATTAATATAAAATAAAAAAAAATAAAAAAATTTTAGTTAAAAAAACTGGGCGCGCTGCTAAGTTTCAAAATTACAATGCACCTTAAAGTAACATTAACATGTAGAATCCTATGAAAAATTAATCATTGCAAACCCATGTAGAATCCTAGGCAAAATTAACCATTGCAAACCCATGTAGAATCGTACCCATTGCAAACCTATGTGGAATCCTATGAAAAATTAACCATTGCAAACCCTTTTTAAATTCTATGAAAAATTAACCATTGTAAACCCATGTAGAATTGTATTAAAAATTATCCATTGCAAACTTATGTAGAATCCTACATTGCAAAGCCATGTACAATAGAATTGTATTAAAAATTAGAATTGTATAAAAACATTTTTATAAAAAATTAAAATTTAAAAACTTATGCAAATTTAAAATTAATATAAAATAAAAAGAAATAAAAAAATTTTAGTTAAAAAAATTTGGCGCGCTGCTAAATAATATTCTAATGATATTAAAATTAAATTGTTACTTTTAAACTCATTGCAGTTAAAATATGTTTTGTGTTTAAATTAATTAATGTTAAAAATAAATTAATATAATTGTCGCTCGTGTATTGAAAACAAAGTGATAAATATAAGGCCAACTTATCGAGCTGAATATTCGAGATGTTCAGTCAACTACCATTTATTACATGTATAAATTATAAAACTACAGTCATTATATTATATTAAAACTAACGCAAATTAACGCAAATTACAATCATTCTATAAACGTTTCGACCGCACGCGGTCTTCTTCAGTATAATTATTGAAAAATAAATTCTTACAATTCACATCATATCGAAATTTAATTATAGTTATTCAGAATCGAGAGTTTTTGAGCAATTAACGCGTGTTTCAATCCGTCCTGTCCAACAATGTTCGCCTCGATATGATCTCTGATTTTGTTCAGATCTCGGATGATTTCATCGTTAATATGCGAGAAATTAACCCGTACCGTAGGCGCTGCGATTAATAAGAAATTACCGATCAACGTATGTCCAAATTATAATATATATCCCCTACAATTGGTAGTATGCTTACCTATCATCGTTCTTCTTGACAATTTTGCTACTTATTAACAGTTATTAAGGATGACACTTAACAAACAACAATACAGAAAGACAGCTCATTTTAAACTCTACTTGATCGGAGAGCGTGCGTGTTTATATATGATCTAATATCTATGTTTTACTCGTTAATGTCCTATTTGTCCTATTATTATTTATTGTTCGCTAATATATCCAAAATATCAAAATACGACTCGCTAAGTAACTCAGTATCTTTGTTTAAATTTAGTCCATTTTTTTGTTCCTTGATATGTAGCATCTCAGAAATGAGTCTTTTATAATAATTATTTTCGTTGTCCATGATCTTAACATTGTCCCAATTAAAAGTATGATGTTCATTTATTATGTGTTCAGAAATTACTGAATGTTTCGTTGAGTCCAACCTAATATTATTTTTATGTTCTTTTATTCGCGTCTGCAATTGCCTCTTTGTTTGGCCTACATAAGATGCATTACAATTATTGCAACTGATCTTATAAACCACATTCGAATTGCATGGATGTTTAGTTTTATCTTTCTGTGCTTTAATAATATTATCCAGTTTGTTGAGACATCTATACCCTACCATACAATTTTTATTTTTCACCGAGGAAACAATCATTTCTGAGACCCTATCTATATACGGAATGACAAAGAATTTTTTATTAACCGAGTCATTTCTTATACTTTTTGTTCTTTCTATGTTGGCCTGTCTCTCTAAAATGCTCCCCTTAGATATGATGTGTTCTATCCGATGATTAATTTTGTTAAAAATCAGATCAAGAGGGTAACCATTGCTTCTGAGTATATTAATAATTAACTCCAAATTTTTATTAAAAAATAGTGGATGTGATAGCAATAGACATCTGTCTACAAGGTTATATATTATTCCAATTTTGTGGCATAATGGGTGGTTTGAATAAAATGATAACGTCCTTCCTGAGAAGGTTTCTTTTTGATACCAGTCTATATATATTTTGTTATTAATAATTTTAAGTGATAAATCTAAGAAATTCAAGCTATGATTAACCTCTTGTTCGACCGTGAATTTAAGTCTTTCATGATAGTTGTTAAATTATTCACAATCTGAGTCATATTAGTCATAGAGGTGGCCACTATTATGTCATCCACATAACGAAAATAAAACAAACATTCCAAATTCAACGCTTTGAGAACTGTATCCTCAAGATCTTGCATAACCAGGTCTGCAATAATTGGTGATAACGGTGACCCCATAGGGGTCCCAAACGTCTGTTTATAAATTATGTCATCAAATGTAAAATATGTAGAAGTCAATATGAATTTTATACCCCCCAAAAATTCGTTTTTCGGTATTTTAGTATTTATTCCAATGTGATCCCATCTATCGTTAATACCGTCAATCGCAAGATCCAGAGGAACGTTCGTAAACAAAGACACCACATCCAAGGAAAACATCCTATCATTCTCATCAATCTTTTTACCAGACAATATGCTGTACAAATCAAAACTATTATTAATATGACTTTTCGCTTTGGGTAGGCTAGTTCGTAAGGTGTTTTGTAAAAACGAAGCCAGCGAGTATAGAGCCGTATCAACCGATGAAACTATGATTCTAACCGGATAGTTTTCCTTATGGATTTTAGGTAATCCATACGCTTTTGGAAGGAGAGAATCACTACAACGTAATTTATAATATTCGTTTTTTGAAATATAATCTTCCTTAAGCCATCTCTTCAACAAACCATTCAAATCGTTCTCTATTTTTTTGCACGGATTTTTTTTGACAATAGTGTAAGTGTTGACATCTTTTAAAACGTTTTCCATTTTGTTAATATAATAAGATCTATCCATCGCGACCGTAGCATTACCTTTGTCCGCGCGTGTGAATAGAACATTCGGATTGTCTTTACAAAATTTTTTTAAATCTCTGTGTGCACCAAGTAATTTTTGTTGACTTACGTCATTTTTATCCTTCGTGTTAAGAAGTTGTGCAAATTTTGGAACCGCGATATTTCTGATCGTTGTGAGATTATTAATATTATTTCGTTTGCTATTACTCTCTATGTCCTTGATAAATTCATGTATCGCTGTTTTTTTACTAATATTCGGAAGACAAAATTTATCACCCATTTGCAACAGATTAGATACGTTAGGCGGAATGTCTGTGTTGGATAGATTAACAAACCATTTTTTATTAGTATTTTCCAAAGGGTTAATTGTATCATTGAGAAATTTATTGGCTTCAATGTGTATATTGATCTCCTTGGCATCATTAGTGATTGCCCTGAGAGAATTTTGTGATATTTTCGTCGGTTGTGAAGTTTCAAAATGTAAAGAACAATGTATATCTATAGGTTTGATGCTGTTGATATACTTGTAGTATTGTTTTCTCTTAAGCCAATTGAATTTCTTTTCGTGTGCAGTAACCAATCTGTTGTGGCAATTTTTAAAAGCAATGTTATGATGTTCGAAAATTCTATAAAAGACTCATTTCTGAGATGCTACATATCAAGGAACAAAAAAATGGACTAAATTTAAACAAAGATACTGAGTTACTTAGCGAGTCGTATTTTGATATTTTGGATATATTAGCGAACAATAAATAATAATAGGACAAATAGGACATTAACGAGTAAAACATAGATATTAGATCATATATAAACACGCACGCTCTCCGATCAAGTAGAGTTTAAAATGAGCTGTCTTTCTGTATTGTTGTTTGTTAAGTGTCATCCTTAATAACTGTTAATAAGTAGCAAAATTGTCAAGAAGAACGATGATAGGTAAGCATACTACCAATTGTAGGGGATATATATTATAATTTGGACATACGTTGATCGGTAATTTCTTATTAATCGCAGCGCCTACGGTACGGGTTAATTTCTCGCATATTAACGATGAAATCATCCGAGATCTGAACAAAATCAGAGATCATATCGAGGCGAACATTGTTGGACAGGACGGATTGAAACACGCGTTGATTGCTCAAAAACTCTCGATTCTGAATAACTATAATTAAATTTCGATATCATGTGAATTGTAAGAATTTATTTTTCAATAATTATACTGAAGAAGACCGCGTGCGGTCGAAACGTTTATAGAATGATTGTAATTTGCGTTAATTTGCGTTAGTTTTAATATAATATAATGACTGTAGTTTTATAATTTATACATGTAATAAATGGTAGTTGACTGAACATCTCGAATATTCAGCTCGATAAGTTGGCCTTATATTTATCACTTAATTAATGTTACTTTAAGGTGCATTGTAATTTTGAAACTTAGCAGCGCGCCCAGTTTTTTTAACTAAAATTTTTTTATTTTTTTTTATTTTATATTAATTTTAAATTTGCATAAATTTTTAAATTTTGATTTTTTATAAAAATGTTTATTTATTCGCGCAATTTTTGGACATTACTTTTTGTAGAGATATTAATTTTAGAACATAAATTTTTGTCAATTTATAGATTTTTTTATTTAAAAATACTTTTTTGTTTAACACTTTTTCACATGGTTTAATGACTCCAAACCCTCTCTACTGTGTGTGTAAATAAAAAATAAAAAATAATATATGTAAAATATAAAAAAATATAAAAATATAAAAATATAAAAATATAAAAATATAAATATAAAAAAATATAAAAATATAAAAATATAAAAATATAAAAAATATAAAAATATAAAAATATAAAAATATAAAAATATAAAAAATATAAAAAATATAAAATATAAAAATATATACGGTGACGGCGAGTGAGCAGCGAGAGAGAGAGCCGGCGGCTCAAGGTAGCGGCGAGAGAGAGCCAGCGGGCCTGTTGCGACTGCGAGAGAGGGGGTCGCGTTAACCATCGCTGTCAGACTGTGTCTCGGCATCTGCACATAGAAATATAATAAATTATTATACTATTTTATAGATTTTTTTTTTGGTATTTTAATATATATATATATATATATATATATATATATATATACTTACAGCCTTGACAGATTGGGCACAAGTTGGCCAGGAAGAGTACGAACACTCTTTCTAAACAATCGATGCAATAAAGATGCGGTACATCCCTGTACCGCATCGTCACGTGCCTGTGCGTTAGTGTAGTTGCTGCGAATCTTTCCCTGTTTCTCATGAAACAGGGAATGCAGATTTTCACTGACCCTCCTGGTGAGATGTATGCTTCGTCGAGGGATGCAACTGCTCGTACATCTAACGTACGCGAGTGGCACGACTCCCGAACAGCGTTTTCGCTTTTGTACCCATCGTCATGCAAATCTTCTTCCTCCTCTTCTTCTTCTGCTTCTTCTTGCTCAACAATGGGTATGACATCACCCTCCATTTCTTCTATATCATCTAAGATGATATTCACCTCCCTGTCGTACACAGGGTCGTACACCGCACCATCACTGTCACTGTCGTCGTCGGAGATGGTTATAACTTCCATCTCGTCATCCGGGACGACGACCACCTCCATCTCATCATTAGGGATGACCACCACCTCCATCTCTTCATCGTCGGAGATCACTACTTCTATGTCTTTCTCCATTTTTGCAAAAACAATTGATTCTCGAGTCACTTATTGCGCTGAAATGTCACCGTACTATGACCCGGCAGTGACATCGGTCCTCATTATATATCCCGGTCATCCCTTTGTTCATGCAATGATGCAATTATCTCCGAAAGATGATCTCCGACGAAACAAAAAATAGCGGCTGCTCAGTAGTTGTCTATCGACATGTTTACACCTTCCGCGAAGACATATCTACTCTCTCTCTCAGAACACGTTGATATCACATATGTTGTACACCTATTTTATCACAGAAAAGATAAATAGGCTGCCGACAAAAAATCTGGCGATGATGATGATGATGATGATGATGACGATGGTTCTCTCCTATCTGACTCCTCCTCCTCCATTTCTTGGTCAGAATCATTTTCGGATGATTGTGTTTTGCATGACACCGATGGTGAAGGCATGTCCATGTAGCCAAATTCATAGTTGTCCACAGTGAAATAATCGACACAATTTTTGTATCGACGTTGATAACATGCGACTCGCTTGTGTCGCTTAGACGTTCTGGGGCATTTAGATAAATCACCAGCCACTCTTACAATGTCTTCATGCGTTTCCAGGAACTGGGCTACACGTCTTGTATGCAGTTTTCGCACACCAAGTTCGCGATTTCGTACATATTGTACAATTGAAGTCACCGCTTTACGTTTATTACAAAACGGGTTATTTTTTTTTTCATTGTGACAGCATACCTCGAGATGTCTATACCATCTCTCGACAGTCTTATAACACCCCTTCTCATGACACTCCGCATGATTTTGCGGTTCGCTCTCCATTTTTCAATGTCTATCACTTATTCGCACTTTTAACCTCAGCCTATTTTCGCTGACATTCGCTGCAATCCCTGATCATCGGTGCAGGACCGTCAATATGCGTTCGCATCCACGGCCGATTGTAGTGTTCGAGGCAGCGAAGATATGTCTGAACCTCCGGATCCGTCTTAATGTGCTCCGGCAGTTTTTCCCACAAATGCTCTACAAAATATCCGCACTTTTGCAGTAAAACAATCTTCGGAATATATTGCAACTGTTCGGCACTTAAACTGAGAATGTCGGAAGCACTTGATAGTATTACAAACATTCTGAATGAAGCGTGCGCTCGCCAGTGGTACTATGGCCCGGCAGCTGCATCGGTCCTCATTATATATCCCGATCATCCCTTTGTTCGTGGGGATGATGATGCAATTGTTAATTCGCGAGAAATATTTGTGTGATATCTTCGGAGAAAATTTAGATATCGCTGATAATTCTTAGAAATACATAGATAAATTTCACCCCGTCGGATCGACACGTCGGATCGGATTAACATGTCGCAACCTGTACGGATCAACCCGCTTGATTGTCGGCAAACCTTTTGTTCTTAGTAATTCGCAGAATTATCTTATCAAATTTAGATATCCGATTTTCGGCGCTCAGCCTAAAAAACGGCGGCAACCATTCGCAGAATTTTTATCTTATCAAATTTAGATGAAGAAACGCAACCCCTTAGTAATAGGATTGTCGGCGCTCAGCCTAGAAAACGGCGGCAGCCATTCGCAGAATTTTTATCTTATTAAATTTAGATGAAGAAACGCAACCCCTTAGTAATAGGATTGTCGGCGCTCAGCCTAAAAAACGGCGGCAGCCATTCGCAGAATTTTTATCTTATCTTCGGAGAAAATTTATGAAAACTTTGATACCGCTCAAGCTTATCTTTGATACCTTACAAAGACGCCGCTTATCTTGGATTCGAAAACTTAGCTTATCTTATCTTGGATTTTCGGAGAAAATTTATGAAAACTTTGATACCGCTCAAAGACGCCGCTTATCTTATCTTATCTTGTTTATGAACATATCAGGTAACATGATCCCCTTATCTTATCTTGTTTATAAATATATCAGGTAACATGATCCCCTTATCAGGTTATCTGATATGTTTATAAACAAAGATAAGCTTATCTACTGATAAGACCCTCTCCCCCCGCGTGACGTCACCCCCCCTCGTCAACGATTCCCCCCCGCCCCTCACTCCCCCTCATTGCCAACGGGTTAGAACTCCCATAGTATACCTACTCAAGTACATTTAACAGCAAAAACTGCATATACGTAGGTATGTATTTGACTCTACTGCCATTACTTGAAACAAATACATTATTCGATATTAACAAATTGGAACTCTGGAATTATGAGTAATTATTTTTCATTGTACAGACTAGGTTTAAATTTTTGAGGACCTTCTTTTGAACATGGCTTGATCTTTTCATTTTTATGATTTTTTGGAGATAGGGTGAGAGAGGACGAATGAGGGTAAGAGAAGACGAGATAGGCGAAAGAGGGTGAAAGAGAACGAAAGAGGGTGAGAAAGGACGTACGAGGGTGAAAGAGGTGAGAGAGGGTGAGAAAGGACGAAAGAGGGTGAAAGAGGACGAAAGAGGTCGAAAGAAGGTGAGAAGAGAGAACGAAAGAGGGTGAAAGAGGACGAAAGAGGATGAGAGAGGACGAAAGAGTGTGAAAGAGGATGAAAGAGGGTGAGAGGACAAAAGAGGATGAGAGAGAATGAAAGAGAGTGAGAAAGGACAAAGGAGAGTGAAAGAGGACGAAAGAGGGTGAGAGAGGTCGAAAGAGGGTGAGAGAGAATGAAAGAGAATGGGAGAGGACAAAGGAGAGTGAAAGAGGACGAAAGAGGGTGAGAGAGGGCGGAAGAGGGTGAAAGAGGACGAAAGATGGTGAATGAGACGAAAGAGGGTGAAAGAGGGCGAAAGAGGACGAAAGATGGTGAATGAGGACGAAAGAGGGTGAAAGAGGGCAAAAGAGGGTGGAAAGAGGGGTGAAAAAGGACGAAAAATGGTGAAAAAGGACGAAAGAGGGTGAGAGGGAATGAAAGAGGGTGAGAGAGAATAAAAGAGTGGTGAGATGACGAAAGAGAGTGAAAAAGGACGAAAGAGGGTGAAAGAGGTGCGAAAGAGGTGAAAGAGGACAAAAGAGGTGAAAAAAGGGTTAGAGGACAAAAGAGGGTGAGAGAGAGCGACAGAGAGTGAGAGAGGACGAAAAAGGATGAAAGAGGTCGAAAGTGGATGAGAGAGGGCGAAAGAGGGTGAGAAAGAATGAAAGAGGGTGTAGAGAGGACGAAAGAGAGTGAAAGAAGGTGAAAGAGGACGAAAAGGTGAAAGAGTGTGAGAAAGAATGAAAGAGGGTGAGAAAGGACAAAAGATTGAAGAGGAACGAAAGAGGGTGAGAGAGGACAAGAGGGTGAGAGGGAATGAAAGGGGGTGAGAGAGATGAAAAGGGTTGAGGAGATGACGAAGAGGGTGAGAAGGATGAAAGAGTGGTGAAAGAGGACGAGAGGTTTAAAGGAGACGAGAGAGTGAAAGAGGACGAAGAGGGTGGAGGAATGACAAATGGTGAAGAGGACGAAAAGTTGTGAAAGAGGGTGAGAGAGACAAAGATTTTAAAGAGGATTAAGGGGGGTGAACTAAAGTTTACAAACAAAGGGTTTGAGAGTGAAAAAGATTTAAAGGTTTAAAATGAAAATTTTAGGAGGACGAAAAGGGTGTAAAGAGCCGAAAGAGGTGCAAGCCGGCCGAAATATGTTGAAAGAGGACGAAAGATGGGACGAAAGAGGGTGAAAGAGGCGAAAGATGGTGAAAGAGGACGAAAAGAGGGTGAAAGAGGGTGAAGAGTACGAAAGAGGGTGAAAAGGTGAAAGATGCCACAAAGGGTGATAGAGGACGAAAGTAGGGTGAAATAGGCGAAAGAGGGTGTAGTTAGGGCAAAAAGAAGGGGTGGAGTGGGGGTTGGGGGTGGGCGGTATGTGGGAGTGAACGGGGTGGGTGGAAGTTGAGGTAGGTTGTGAGTGAAAGTGAGAAAGAATTTATATATATATATAATTCTGATGACGTCAGCGGACGCGGACAGAGAAGAAGAAGACGACGTTACTTCATTTTTCATGAAAAACGTCACTTTTTGACCACTTGTATCTCCAGAACGGCTTGACCGATTTTATTTTTTCTTGGCTCAAATTACTCGTGGCGATGCCGCCTTTTAGGTTATATTACGTGCAATTCAAAATTTTTTATATTTTAGTAGTTCTATACCCCCAAAAAATGGACTTTGATGGTGCAGGATAAGGAGACTTGTAGTGTCTTTTAAGGTCTTTTAGGGTTTGAACATGGCCGGAGACACTACCGCGTCTCCTAATGTAATATATACTGTTAATTTTTATATTTTTGCACTTATAAAACAAATTCAACAGAACAGAATAAGAAAATTTTACATATATGTTATAGTGAAGAATGGAGTGAAGAATGGAATAAAAAATTTAGCTGTATAAGAGGAGGCAAAAGTGTTGTGTGAGAAGATTTAGAAATTATATAACTTATATAATTTATAAACTTTATTATGTCAATATTCGATCTAATAATTATGACGAGACAAAAGGAAAGGAAAGGAGGAGGAAAAGGCATTGGAAGACAATTGAGAAGAGGAAGAGGGCGGATATATAGAATGAAGTTGAATGTCCAGAAGAAGGGAGGACGAAGAGAATGATGTGGGGTTAGTTAATTGTAAAAGATTTAGTATAATTGTAAATATCACACATGTCCACAGGGCAAAGGAAAAGCTAGAGCTATGTAAAAGGTTCGCTCTTTGAAAAACGCCTTGCAATTCCCAAGGGACGCAACAAAACGTATCTATCTATCTAATTATGACGAGATGGTCAATCGATTCTATTAATACAACTTGACATAAAGCATTTGTATAAACCATTTACATATAACTCAAATGAATCTTAATAAATAACGAGATAGGATACATCTTGTTGTTTCTGTTTACTAACAATTGATAAAACGATGAGAAGTATCATACTTTTTTTCTTCTTTTTCTTTCTTTTTTTTTCACATTGGAAAATGGAAAAGCAAATTGTATTTTATTATTTTTGCGATAAAACTATTAGTAAATAGAATGAATAGCTCTAATACCCCCCAACAGTTACTATTGCCGATATCGCATTATATCAAGAAGATCGATCACTTTAGGAATCATCTTGACATCTTAATCACTAGATTTAGACAAAGTCGCCGATGTTATAACGTGCCAGCGTCGTTCTGACGGCGCGGCATTCTAGCGGAAACATCGTTGTGTACTAATGATAATTTCTGCAAGAGACGCCCTCAAAAGCTACTATTTTTTAAATCAATTTTTAATATTGTACAAATCAAAAACTTGACCACCTATGTAACCCCTACTCTTTACCTATTCATCTACTCAACTATAACCTGAATCTAACTTCCACCAAGAAAAATTAATATCAAGAGGGTCGGTGGACTTGAAAATTTCTTAAAAAACCTCAGCAATCTATATTTCTATCATCATCTATTTTTAGCAAAATCATAAAATTATTATACATGTAGCTGTGTTGTTTTTAATAATTATTATATATTTTTCTAAAAATTAAAATTTTTTACTGCCCTAAATTTTCATTATTGCTTCCTATCCCTTTCAGATTGCATTATGTGCAATTATAGCAGTAACATATATTGTCTTTAAAGTGATGCAATCGGTAAAACAATTAATGTAGCCGTAAGGGGAGAAAGTTCAATTAAAATATAGTGTACAAAAAAACATGGTAAGTACATTTTCGCTGAAAACTAGTATTCTAAATCGGGTTTTAAAATTAAAAGGTGAAGATGTTCTAGATAGTTATATCACGATAAAAAAAAGCTTTCAAGTAAAAATCCTAGTGTATATTTAACGCGCGTAATGTCCCTATAAATATCGAGTCTCTAAGTCTTAAAATTTTTTAATTTTTTTTTTGTTAAACTCTTAATTCTTTAAATTTTTTTTAAATTTTTTTTGGGGAAATTTATTGAAATTTTTAAAACGTTTTAAAAATTTAAATTTATATTTTTTATTAAATTTAAAGATATAAACGGGAAAAACCAAATCGCGGATACAGGCTTTTCCTAACAAACTAAATTTTTTTTTGGATATTACAATACAAAAAAAAGTTAAAAAACGAAAGGTCTAATACTCAGTTGGAAAGCCCCCCGGCAAGCGAAAAGGTTTTGGGGGTTTGTTTTCCCGTTCGGGGCTTTCGGATCTTATTTTTCTCTTGATTTCCCTTTTTTCCGTAGGGGGGGAAAAAGGGGTTTTTAAAAATTAAAAACCAAAAAAGGTTTTTTCTATTTTAAAAATTTTTTCCCCTACCAAAAAAATTTTTTGCCTTGTTTCACAATACTTATCCAACAAAAAATTTTTTTTTTTAGGATACGCCTGCTCCGCGATTGGCTCTTACTGCCGTCCCTTTTATTTTAAAAATTTTTTATATTAAAAGGGCCTTTTTTAAAAATCCTTTTTTATATTTTTCAAAAATCATTATACATTTTTATTTTTTTATATTGCTCTATTGCAATTATTTTTTTTTTTCACGCCCAATATGTAAAAAAAAAAAATTAAAAATTCAAAACTTTTTTTTAAAAAACTTTAAAATATTTGAATTTAAAAGCATAAAAATTATTGAGGGAAAATTTAAAGATGGTTTTTAAATTTTAAATTTAATTTTTTTTTTTTTGAGACAAAAATTTTGTTTAAAAATTTTTAAAAACGTCAAGCATATTTTCTCTTTTTTTTTATATTTTTATTTCCTTTTTTTTTTTTACCCCCTATAAGTTTTTTTTTTATTTTTTTCAAGTTTTTTTAAAATTTTTTCTTTAAAAAATTTTGCTATTTAAATTTTAAAAAAAAAATTTTCCCAACCTTTTTTTTTAATCTTTTTTTTCCTTTATTTTTTGGGTTTTTCAGGGATGCCAGGGGGAATTTTTTTACAAACCCGATTTTTCAGAAAACCCCCTTTGGGTAGAAAACCACATATCAATAAAAAAAGAAAAGTGATTTTACTAAAAAAGCATTTTTCCATTCGGTGGTCGAAAAAAATTTTTTTTTGGCATAAAACGTAAGGCCGTCAGGGTATTTCAAAAAATCTGCTTTAAAATTTCCAAAGCAAAATAAGGGAAAAAAGTGCAAATTCCCCCTTTTTTTAAAGGGGAAGGGGGAAAAAAAAGGGAAAAAAAACCTTTTTTGAAATAATAATGTAATAACGGCGGGGGGATCGAATTCAAATTTGTTGTTTTTAATTTTTTACGAGAGATATTTGCATATTTTTAAAAATTTTTTTCTTATCTGCTATCTGCCTTATAAACCAAATTAATTAAAATTTTTGATTTTTTTTTGAAATTTTAAAAAATTTCTAACAAAAAACAATATATAAAAGATAAGTTTCGTCGCACTTTTTTTTATATTTTTTTTTTAACTCCCATTGGTCTTTTGTGATTCTTTGACAATGTTAAAAAGGTACGGATTTTTTAGCCCGACGGGTTTTGCCGGAAAACCGGATTCGAATGGGGAAAGGGCCCCCCCCCTTTCGTCACGGTTTAAAAATCCAAAATCGTTTATTCAAACACTATTTCCAGTACATACTTAACCTAGAAGACGGACACCTGTTTTTTAAAACCCCAAATTATTTCTAAAGCCGGGGGGGGGGACAAACCCCCTTTGGTCGCGAGGGGGCGGGGGCGCGGGGGGGGTCGGGGGAAAACCGAATGCCGGGCCCCCAGGGGCCGGGGGGGGGAAAACCCCCCCTCCGTGGGGCGGAAAAGGAAACCAACGCCGGGCACTCCCCCGGCCCCCCAAGGGGTTTAAAAAAACCCCCCCCTTTGGTCAAAAAAAAGGGAAAACCAAACCCCGGGGGGACTCCCAGGGACGAAGGGGGAAACCCACCCCTGGGGGCGAACAAGGAAAAACCAAAAGCCGGACCCCGGGGGGGGGAAGGGGGGTTTAACCCCCCCCTTTGTCGGTCGTAGCAAAAGGGGGTCAACGGGGGGAACCCCCAGGCACGAAGAGGGACTCCCGTCTCCGCGACTGTCTGGGGCTGGTCCGGGAAAACCCCGGGGCGCCCAGGGGGGCCGGGGGGCAGGTTTGGGGTCTGGGGCGGGACTGGTGCCCCGGGTCTTCGGACGGCCCGGGTTATATACCGGGCTTTCCCCCCGCGGGTTTTCCCCGCCCTGTGGGGGGCACCCCCCCGGGGGAAAGGATCCCGCCCGGCGATGGTCGGCTCGGGGCGTCGGACGATGTCCGGGGCCCCGGGGGAAATTTTGGCGCCCCAAAGGGGGTCCAAATGTTTTGATATTTTTATCATAGGGAAAAAATTTTTTTAAATTTTAAGCCAAAATTTTAAAAAACTAAAGGGCCTGGGGGTTTTTTTAAAATTTTTTTTTTTTTAAAAAAACAGCCCTTCCTAAACCCAAAAAATTTTGTCGGGTTGAAAACGCTGACTTGGATCTAAAATTTTTTGACTTAAAAATTTTTTAAAAACTTTACGATTTTATTCTTTTTTAAAACGAGAAAAGGACTCTTTTGGGGCTATCCTTTTTTAAAGGGGAAACGGCTTCGAATCCGTTTGCAATTTTTTTTGTAAAAAAAAATTTTTTTTTTTAAGCGCCCGATTTTGTCAACTTTAAAATAAACGCCTGCAAAACCGCTGTACAAATTAAATTTAAAAACCCTTTTTTATTTCTTTTATGGGTTTTTAAATTTGCGTATTTTATTTTAAAATTTTTATTTTAAGGAAGACCGGATTACAGTCAAAAAGTTTTTTTTTATATTTTTTTTTCGGGAATTTTTAAAGTCTCCAACCTTATTTTTTTTTTATCTTATTTTTTTTGTAAAAGGTATTTTGGTTTTTTTCAAAATTTAATTAATATTATTTGAAATTTTAAGGCAATTTTTAAAATTTTTTTTAGGCAAAAACCTAAGTTCGAATAATTTTAAATGTTTTTTTACTTGTTTGTACATTGGCCCAGCTTTAATTTTTTTTAGTTGTTTAAACGAGGCCAAAAAAAAGCGATTTTTTTCTTTTTGGATTTAAAAAAAAAGCTTTCATTTTACTGAAAATTTTTTTTAAACAACGCTACATTTCGCCTATTTAGATTGGGTCCTTATCAAGAAAAATAGCTCAAATTAAAATTGAAAAAATTTATAAATTGATCAAAAATACACATATTGAATTTAGTCCGCTTCCAATTTCATTCCCAAATATTTACATAAATAAAAATACGAAATAAATTTATTTGAAAGATTCAAACAAAAAATTACAAATAAAATAAAAATAATTTTTTTCCCTTTTTTCGTCCTGAATTTGTCCACCCCGTTCCCCCGCCCCCCAAATAAATAATAAATAAAAAAATAAATAAAAAAAATTTTTTTTTCCCTAGCAGTCTAAACACTGCTTGTAACATTCTTATTTTTTATTTTTAAAGTTTAAAAATTAAAGCCAAATAAACTCCCAACAAAAAACAGAAAACACTTACAAAAAAAATTAAACCAATAAAAACGAATTAATTACATTATTGGGTTTTTTTGGCTTTAAAAATTAAATTTTTATTAAAATTCTATATACAAATTTTTCCCTTCTGTTTTTAGAAAGAGTTTAAAAATTTTAAGTTAAGGGAGATTATTTTGCATAAATAAAAAAAAATATTTTTTTTCTTTCAGATCTTTTTTTTTTTTAAACAACTTTATATTGAAAACTTTTTTCAGAAGGGTAACAGAGTTTTTCCGGAATCTTTTACTATCTCTTAGTTTTTTAAAATTTTTATCAACGAGGGTTACCGAATTGCTTAAAAATGAATTTTTTCGGTATTTGAGGATAGTTATAAATGTTTTAAAAATTTTTGTACTGAAGAATTTTTAAAGCCTTTATAACAAATCCTTTTTAAAAGTACTAGTTTTATACGTGCGAAAGCGAGGTTTCCGCAAAAAGGGAAACATTTTGTTACCAATTGGTCTAACAATTCATTTTTCAATTGTTTCGCAATGGCAAATTCAATCAACCTACTTTCCGTCCTCTCCTCCCGCCTTTCCCCATTTATTATTCAAATTCACCAACTTAAACACAATTTTTTAAAATTTTTGCACATATTTTCCTTACCTTTGCTCTCAACTATTTTTTATTATTTTCACAAGAAGCAAATTGCTATTTGTTAAAACTGTTATAAAACCAAACTAGCTTTAATAAAATTCGTTAAAATTTTCATTAAGATTTTTAAAATTTAAAATGTGAAACAAAATAGCACAAACTATTTCAACTCGTAAAATAAACTTCAACATGAAAAATTTATACAAGAATGCCTAAATAAAAAATTCTAAAAAAGCAAAAAATTTTGGAATTTTTTTTTAAAATTGCCCTTTTTTTTTAAATTTCATTTTTAAAAAGAAAAATATTTTTTAATTTCATCAATATTTTGTAAGGTTATAAAAACTCGTTTTCCCCCCTCAAATCTTGGTACGACATGGAGATTTAGTGAAATGAGAAAACCCAACATAAATACAAAAAGAAAGTGACTCAATCAATTATCTATTTTTAGAATTCCTTATTCAAAAATTTACATTTTTATTTAAAAAAAATTTTATTCTTTTAATATTCATCAATTTTTTTTTAAGGTTTTTTAAAAAGCTTGTTTCCTCAAAAAATCTTGGTACGACGATGGAGATTTTTTATGTAAAAAGATAACCCTAACTAAACAACGAAAAAATACCCGACTCGAATCAATTTATCCATTTTTAAGATAGTGTTTGCTAACTATCCCTACATCGCCAAACACGAAGTTTGTCATTTGAGCTAGATAGTAAGGAAAAAGTAAAACAACCCTCTCCCTTTTCTCTCCTCCCTTCCCTCTCCCGAACATAGCATTGATCGGAGCCCCGTCCCCTAGACACTTTCTTACAAAGGAGAGCACCCCAAAGACGCCAAAGGGAAACTAGGGCTTTATGGTAGGAGAAGCGCATCCCTTCATCTCCCATTTACCCAAACCGCCCCCCTCCTCGTTGCGCTCTTTCCGATCGTACGTTTGAACTTTTTGGGCTTTTTTTTTGGGCCCCAGTCTCATTGCTCGTTACACCAGGGTTTACCGATGCCAACACAAACCGGGGGCTGAACATTTACGTATTCACGTCGAAATTTATTTTTAATTTTTTCAACTAGATACGGACTTCAAATGATTTACAACGAAAAAAAAAGGAAGAGAGAAGGAGAGAGAAAGAAGAGAAAAGAAAACGCTGTAAAAAATTTTTAATATTTTTAAAAAATTTTTTAAAAACAAATATTAAAACCATCCATATAATTAACTCCTTAACATCCCATTTAGAAAACTTATAGAATTGTTCGAATAAGTACGAGTGAGAAAATTGGAAAAAAGAATTTTTTTTTAGCCCCCCTCTGCAAAAATTTTCCACCACAAAACGGAACTTTTTCCCTTTTTTCTAATTTCGCAGACTTTAAAATTTTTTTTTATGGGTTGGGTATTTTTAAAAAAATATCAAAAAATTGTGAAGTTTGTCACCCAACAGTGTGGGACTTGGGTGAAAAATTTAAATAATTTTATCTTCTGTTTTCTCCCCTAAAGAGAAAAAATAAATAACGCGCCTTAAAAAAAGAGGGGGTAGCTCCAAAAGCTGCCTTTTTAATTCGGAGGAAAAAACTGCGTGAAAATGTCCATGGTAATTAAATTATCGCGATATCTTATCACAATTTTTTTTCCCCAAAACTGAAAAAATTTATTATAATTTTTTTACCCCGTACGATTTTTGCATTTAAAAACTGAGAAATCCTATTAATTAATGAATGTCGTGAATATCAATGCTTTTTGTATGCTTTTTAAAGCGTATATGCCAACCGCGGGGGAAATTTTAAATTAAATTCCTCCTTCTGAATATGCAATGTTTCGAACTTGCCCGCGCCAAAATCGTTTTTTCTCTGTACTTTTTCGAAAAGATTGACACTACAGGGGTCGAGATT
Source organism: Nylanderia fulva (assembly GCF_048542155.1). Taxonomy (NCBI): domain Eukaryota; kingdom Metazoa; phylum Arthropoda; class Insecta; order Hymenoptera; family Formicidae; genus Nylanderia; species Nylanderia fulva. The sequence goes on from NW_028190291.1 coordinate 126,358, forward strand.
CTGGAAAATAATTTCTATACTAATTGACTCCTTTTTTATGTGGAAATGTCTTGCTATTCCCCGGACGTAAAAAATTTGAATTCAAAGGCCTAAAAAGCGAGAATCCATAAACACACGTAACCGCATTTTCACTATGCTGGTTCAGGTTTATCCGACCAGGAATAATTGAAAGGTCGCTGTGGGGAAAACCTCTTTCTATATCCTTTTTTTCCCAAAAACCCAGAGCACATGAAACGGAAGACTTTTGTGACGAAATTTAGAAAAAGCCCCCCGCCCGCTTACCGGCCAAAAGAGTCCCCTTTTACCTTAATGGGCGCCACTTTCTTTAACCGGGTAATAAAAGGTTATGTACCGAAATTTTCTCTTCCGTCACAGGACGCTCGTTGATGCCGCTGGGCAGATCGTCCCCTTTATGTATGCCGCGCCTCCCTTTTAAGATGGCCGCCGCTGCGACGCAATCAGAAATTGCGTCATGCAATGCAACGGTAATTTCTCAACCCCCCTCATTTATTTCGTCATTGTCGTTTTCTCTCGACAATCCAATTTTCTGTTTCCGCAACTTATCATTTAAAGATCATCAGTGACGCCCGGGAAAACCTTTCAGTAAGGAGGATTATTTTCCTTTCACCATGTAAAGCCCATACATTATTAATATCTACCCAAAAATTTTCCAAACCCCTTTGAATTCCCTTGGGTTACTTCGAACAAAGGCAAAACCGGATTCAAATTTTTAGGTCTTCCGGGGGAATACCTTAAAAAACCCAAATTTTTTTGAAAGTAGAGGGAAATGAAATGTTCTGCCTTTTATTGGGGGACATTTGTCTATAGATATGTTTTTTTCGAACTTTCCCATAATTGCCTCTTTAAAAACGCAAATTTTTTGATTTAAATTTTTTTTTAATCATTTTAAATTGACAAAACATTGGTATGGTTTTAAAACCCCAAAATTTAAAAACAAGTAGAAAGCAACACCCTTTTTTAAATTTACCCAAACAAAGTTACAAATTCAGTATTTTTACGTGGTTTGTTCGGCACATGCCCAATTACACCAGAGAGCACTTTGGGTCCAATGATGGGGTTTGGAAAAAGGGGGTTTATGTGCACCAACGCTCATGACCAACGGATTTGGCACTCCCTTCCCTTTCAATCGCACATCGTACATCATTGACCGATTAGGTTAGGTTTTGACAGCATGGATCGCCTAGGTTTTTTTGACGGTTTTCGCATTATAATAATAAATAATATTAATGATGACGTTTTTGCAGAAAATCCTGTACCTTTGGCAGGAATTGGTGAATTGTTAGAAGACAATGGGAACGACGATGAAATAGAAATGTGAGTATTAATGATAAAGATGTGACGTTTCTAATTTTGGTGTAATCTCTAAAAATCTTGTAATTTTAAATTCATCTTTCCTTAAGTAGTTTGTGCATTTTTATTGAATTTTATATAATTTGTATTTGCAGATATTGCCATTAACGCAATCGTTGAAATTGCAGAAGGTTTCGTTCAAAGAATACATAGGACATGCATAACCAATTACATTAAAAATACAGTGCCTATGTATACAGATAGAGAATTTGTTATGCATTTTCGTTTGAAAAGAACGCTTTTTATGAGTATAGTAGAGAAATTTAATCATTGGCCATATTTTAGAAATTTAGGAGGTAAGTATTGATTTTTTAAAATTAGATATGTATACTAAAAATTTTGGACTTTATTTTGAATAAAGTTTGATTAATATTTATATAGGAAATGGAGGATTCAAGGTAGTTTCAGCTGAAAAACATATTCTCACTTTTTTATGGTTTGCTGGCCATCAAAGTGCTAGTTTCAGAGATGTTGCTGACAGATTCGATCTCTCTCTTACAATCGATTGTTAGTACTCTTGAATCTGTCTTACGGAGGGTTACACAGTTTTTGTATGATATGAGGAATGAAGTTATTCGGTATCCTACTGAAGTAGAGAGACAAAGAACGCAAAGATACTATCTTGAAAGTAAAGGTTTTCCAGGAGTAATTGGTAATAATGTGATTTTCTTCGATGATATATTTAATTTATCACAGTTTTGTAATTCAGTATGTGTAATCTAATTATATTAATTCATTTAATGTATTTCTTTTCTGTTATAGGATGTATTGACGGCTCACATATCCGTATTGACAAACCTTCTGAAGACCCAGTGGCTTATATCAATAGAAAGCATTATTTTTCTGTACACATGCAAGGGACCGTTAATGAACAGAAAAAGTTTTTAGATGTATTAATTGGCTATCCTGGTTCAGTGCACGATGCAAGAGTATTTGCAAATTCCAGTTTGGCTGAAGATTTGCCAATATTTTGTGGAAGTATGAACTTATTACATTCATAATTAATTACTGTATTTTAATCAAATATTTTTATATTTCTTATTCAATTCGGTTAAAATCGTAGATATTTTGTAGATATGAACTGGTAATTATCTATAGTTTCTGTTGTCGATATCAGTAGGCGCGACGGCGTCGCTCTAATTCAAATTATTGTTGATCGACTGGTGGCTTGTACAGCCTCGTGAAGGCTCGCTCCGAGAGGAAAGTTACAGCAACGAACATATGTTTACTTGTATTTGCAGCTGATCGATAGCACGGTTCGCAGAGATCTGATTCTCGGTTTTCGGGAGCGTTCCGAGTTTTCGTCACGGAATCCCCTCTTTCTCGGGATCGGATGTTTGTTTCGGCGAATCGGAGCGACGAAAGAATAGGAGTAAATAAAATGTACACGTGACAGCGTGACTCTTATCACATGGGATGGTGAACAAGGTCGATAATGTTGTCGTGTGTCGGTTCGAACGATCGAACCTTTCCGTTGATATACGAGCGATTAATATAAGAGTCTATTGATTATACAAATTTATGATATGCGTCAACATACCGTTTGCCTCGAATGTGATTGACATTCGATATGAATACAATATTTGCGGTCAATGAAATTTAACGTAAATTTACAATATTCAATCGGACAGTTACAATCCAATGCCGCCCGCCATAGCGGAATGATGTTCGCTATCATTGTTGATGTCGACCGGAAGAAAACAAAGTTTTGTAATGGGGCGCTTGAACTCGGATTCAGCCGTTTTAACAGTAACGACTCGAACGAGCCGATCGCTGCCTGGATGGCATTTAACTATACGCCCAAGCTTCCATCGACTTGGAGGGGCAAGTGGATCGCGAAGTAAGACTAATCTACCGGGTGTGGCTAGAGTTTGTACAGAACGCCATTTAGGGCGTTGTTGTAAGGTATTCAAATACGTATCTTTCCATGCCTTCCAGACGCGTTCGCTTAATTGCTACACTAGTTGCCAGCGAGATAAACGATTTTCGGCGAGTTCGAGTAAGCTCGGCTCCGGGATCGAGCTTAAGGATGCGCCGATCAAAAAATGACCCGGAGTCAGAGCGGTATAATCGTCTAAAGCGTCGGACACGGAAGCGATGGGACGAGAATTTAAGAAAAGTTCGATACGGCATAGTAATGTGGTTATCTCTTCGAACGTTAAGGTGTGCGTTCCAATAGCGCGTTTAATGTGATGTTTCACAGAGCGTACGGCAGCCTCCCATAGGCCTCCGAAATGCGGCGCAGCGGGAGGTATGAAATGCCATGCAGTATTTTCTTGAGCTATGTAATTTTGAAATGCTGGATCACGCGTGGCTGCATGGAAGGAGGCCGTAAGCTCTTGATCGGCACCTTGAAACGTGGTACCGTGATCGGAGTACATTGCATGCGGAATGCCACGACGTGCGGTAAAACGATGATACGCGACAAGGAACGACGCGGTAGTATAATCCGATACTGCGTCTAGGTGCAGTGCTTTCGTGGTCATGCATACAAAAATTGCGAGGTAAGCTTTTTGGGCTTTATGACCACGACCTTTAGTCGTACGCACTAGTAACGGACCCGCGTAATCGACGCCGGTATGATTAAAGGCGCGTGAAGTCGGGTTCACGCGGAAATCCGGCAGGTCGCCCATAAGCTGTTCGGGCACGCGTGCATTCTCCCGTGTGCACACAATACATTGGTAGAGGACGGTACGCACAGTGGCGCGAGCGCGAATTAGCCAATACTGTTGTCGCAGAAGCGTGAGTGTGAGTTGCGGACCGGCGTGTAGGGCCGCAACATGAATCTGTTTGATAAGGAGGTGGACCAATGGATGTGATTTTAAAATTAGCGGATGTTTAGCGTCATCTGACAGTCTTGCGTGCTTTAATCGGCCTCAAACGCGTAACAAGCTGTCTCTGTCTATGTAAGGAGAAAGCGAAGCTAATGGACTAGTTTTTGAGACGCAACGTAGTTGTTTTAGGCGAGCTATGTCGTCAGCAAATAGATTGAGTTGAATCCGTCGAATCCAAAAATTATGAGCGGCGACCAGCTCATCGGACCGGAGAGCATGCGGGTGCGAGTGAGAGGCATCGCATTGTGTTTTCGTCTGGGTACGAGCGTTGCGAACGAAACGAAGGATATACGCGGTGACGCGCAGTAATTTCGGCCACGAGGAAAATCGGGATTCAAGCTCCCAATGGTTTACCGAGCATGTCGCGCAAGCTTTTGAATCGCGTAATTCACTATGCGTTGCCGGGATGTCGGATATGACTGGCCATTGATCGGACGAATGTGATAACCATGGTGGGCCGTGCCACCAAAGTTGGTGATTAATAAGAGAGGCAGGGTCGGTACCGCGAGATGCGCAATCTGCGGGGTTGTCGTGCGTGGGCACGTGATTCCATTTTCCATTGGGAAGAAGCTGTTGCATTTTTGAGACTCTATTCGCGACAAACGTCTTCCACCGCGAGGGACTTTGACGTATCCAAGCGAGGACGACCATGGAATCGCTCCAACACCAATAATCGATATCGGGAAGGTGAAGAGCAGAACGAGCGAAATCTATGAGTTGTGCTAGTAGGAGCGCAGCGCAAAGCTCCAAACGCGGGACGCTAATGGTTTTGAGCGGCGCGACTTTAGACTTAGCGAGGATCAGAGTATTGGTAATGCAACCGTCGCCCGAAATGACACGGAGGTAAAGCGCTGCCGCATACGCTTGCGTGGAGGCGTCTGCGAATCCGTGTAATTCAATTCTGTTGTTCGGATGATACTGCGTCCAGCGCGGAATAGTTAACTGCTCAAGGAGAAGGCAACGTCAATTGAAATGTTTCCCATTCGCGCAACATCTCGGCGGGAAGCTCGTCATCCCAATCAGACTTCGTCAACCAGAGATGCTGCAGGAAAATTTTCGCGGTTACGATAACGGGAGCTACCCACCCGAATGGGTCGAAGAGTTGCGCGATGACTGATAATATTCCGCGCTTAGTTTTCGCGACTGTTATTAAATTCGAAACTTGAAAGGTGAAGATATCGTGTTCCGGTTTCCAGGTAACTCCGAGAATTTTAATGGAATCGTGATCGTGCAAATCTTTGTTGGTTGCGAGTCCATGGTCGGAAGGATCGAGATCTTCAAGGAGCGTAGGGCAATTGCTCGCCCACTTACGCAAACGAAAACAGCCTTGAGATAGCAACGAAATTAACTGATCTCGTGTTTGTTTGGCAGTTTCAAGGTCGTCGGCGCCGAAAGTACAGTCGTCGACTGTACGTTGCTGTAATAGAACCGGTACCGCGAGCGGAAACTGTGAGCCTTCGTCCTCGGCTAATTGCCCGTAAGACTCGCAAGGCCAAGAATGGGGCAGCGGGCGGTGCCGTAAGTGACGGTAAGAAGTCGGTATTCGTCGACCTGAGCCGTCGGAGACGATCGCCATAAGAGGCATTGATACTTCGTATCGAGAGGGTGTACTAAAATCTGCCTATACATTTTGGCGATGTCCGCTGATAGTGCAAATCGAGGTTGTCGCCATTGGAGGACGACCGCTACTAGATCGGTTTGCAATTTTGCTCCTACATGAAGAGCGCTATTTAATGATTTGCCGGTGGCGGTGTTGCACGACGCGTTAAACACAAACACGAAGTCGGGTTGTATTGCTATGTTCACGGATCACGGCACGGTGTGGAATGTAGTACGCGGGAGCTTGGGCGGGAAATTCGGTAGGATTTATCTTAGTCATATGACCTAGGTTTGCGTACTCGGTAAGGAATGCGGTGTATTCCGTTGCTAACGATGGGTCGGTTCGAAAACGACGTTCGAGCCGTTCGAGACTCTTCAACGCGGCGAATCGAGAGTCTCCAAGGTCGCGAGGCGGGCCATTTCTAAAGGGAAGACGCACGACGTAGCGTCCTTCCATGGTGCGGTAGTGAGTCGTCACAAAATGCTCCTCACATTGGGTGTCTTCCGGACTCGGATGAACGCGGGCTGGGATATCTTCGAGTTCCCAGAACTGTTTTAAGGTATGCTCAAGATTAGGTGAAATGTTAGTATGATATGCGGGTACGGAATTGCGGGGGCAGGTTTCGACGGTAGGACCCGAGAGAATCCAGCCGAACGCGGTATTCTGCGCGAACGGTTCGTGTGGTGTTCCCTTGTGTGAACCGTCGCGATAAATATTTCCATACATATCGGCTCCAATTATTATATCGATTGGCGTAGGACTCAGGAAATCAGGATCGGATAATTCGAGGGCGTCGAGGTGCGTCCACTTAGTGTGAGACGCAACGGGAGGTGGCACGTATTCCGCGAGCGAACACAATATTAAAGCCGTCGTCGAATACGCGGGATTGTTACTTTTTACGGGACTAATTTTGATATTTGCTGCGTAGCGTGCGGAAGTTTTTGTTTGACCAACGCCAGTAACGCTTAAATTTTGCTTTACTACTCGAGGAAGACGGAGTAATTGCGCAAGATTCCTCCGTAATGAGTGTCACAGCCGATCCTGGATCGATAAGCGCGCGAGCGGGAATGAAGCGACCGTGCGCGGAATGTACGCGGACGCGCGCTGTAGCGAGCAGAACGGCGGGAATAGCTGGCATTGAACGTGTTAGGGTAAGAGCGACAACGTTTTTTGTCTTGGTCTTTTTTCGTCTCTTCTTTTGAATGTGACGATTAAGCATACGGTAACTTTGCGTGGTTTCCAAGGTGAAGGAGAGTGTGATGCTTTTGCTTACATTCTCGACAACGATGCTTGTTGGTGCAATCCTTTAACGCATGGTTTGCCGCGAAACAATTATAACAACGGCGGTTCGATTAATAAATTCGAAACGGCGCTCCGGCGTATAAGCGGCAAATTGTGTACATTGAAATAAACGATGATGGCCCTTACAGACCGGGCATTCGAACTTCACGGCCGTTGTATGTGATGCTACGGATTTGGCCGATTTAATTTTGACGAGGTAGTCTCGGCTGACTCGATGTTTTTCGTCGGGGCGATAACTTCGAACGCGCGAATGCGAGACTCTAAAAATTTGTCGAGTTGAGAATAGGACGGTAAATTTTGCGATTCGCTCATTTTTAATTCCCACGCTTTTCTCGAAGCTTTGTCGAGTTTTTGCGAAACGAGGAACACGAGAACATCGTCCCACGTATCGACGGGACGTTTTAGATTTTTCAGCGCTTGTACGGTGGTATTGGTGAGTGTCACGCAGAGTCCTGCAAACTCTTTCGCGGTTTCAATGCGTTGCCGACGGTAACGAGAATAAAATTTGAAGATGGGAGTTGACGATTCGACGTTGATTTTCAAAGCGCGACGATAAGATTTGCCACGCGACTTCGAAATTCGCATCGGTGACTGCTAAGTGACTCAGCGAAGTGCTGGCCGTTCCGGTAACGATTGAACATAAGTAATGCAGGCGTTCTACATTTGTTAAAAATCGGATCGTCAATTACCATTGCTTTAAATCTATCGCGGAACGTTTCCCATCGCTCGAAGAGCCGTCAAATTTCGGTAATTCGATTCGCGGTAAACGCGAGACCGGGCGCGGACCATGATGATAATCGGTACTTGCGTTCGAAGCGTCCATGATGTTGATGTGCGGGGCGGCAATGGGAGGTATGGCAAATTCGGCGCAGGTAGTCAAGGGCAGCATCCATCTGGACCTCGGCTTGTTGATTACAGCTCCTCGGTGAAGTATCGATGCGTGGTCTTCGTAGCGGCCTCGGCGAGGACTACAGCTTGGCGTTGTTGACGGCGAATCTCCCGGACTGTTCCTTGACGCGTTCCATCGGTTTGCAGCCACGGTGGACGTCATCTTTGCGTGGCCGAGTTTTTTGAAAATTAGATACGGCATTTGCAACCGATCTAACAAGGTCGAGCTGTTGCTCCAAAAGCTTTGCGGTGGTAATGGTAGCCATTATTGGAATGGCGGCTGCTGCGTTAAAACAACGTAGGTCGTGATTCAAAGTCAGCCAAATGTAATTGGATGATGTACTTCACGACTTGTCGTCTTCTCTCGTTAGCGATCCGGCTCGAAGGACCAAAAATTTTGTCGAAAATCAGGAGGCGCGACGGCCGTCGCTCTAATTCAATAATTATTGTTGATCGACTGGGTGCATTGTCACAGCCTCGTGAAGGCTCGCCTCCGAGAGGAAAGTGATTACAGCAAACGAAACATATGTTTACTTGTATTTGCAGCCTGATCGATTCAGCAAGCCGGTTCGCAGAGATCTGATTCCGGTTTTCGGGAGCGCTGAGCCGTCCCGAGTTTTCGTCACGGAATCCCCTCTTTCTCGGGATCGGATGTTTGTTTCGGTGAATCGGAGCGACGAAAGAATAGGAGTAAATAAAATGTACACGTGACAGCGTGACTCTTATCACATGGGATGGTGAACAAGGTCGATAATGTTGTCGTGTGTCGGTTCGAACGATCGAACCTTTCCGTTGATATACGAGCGATTAATATAAGAGTCTATTGATTATACAAATTTATGACATGCGTCAACAGTTTCTGTATTCGAAAATCCGGAGGAGATTAAAAAAAGAAACATTTTTCAATATTTCTATGTATGTAGATGTGGTTGACTATGCATTGCTATATCTGTAAGATTTATGATTAAAATATATACTTCACTGTAAATGTTTTCATAGGCTACGTTTTGATATTTACTGCCAGTATTATAAATCTGTAGTACATAATATAAAATATAGATTTTCAACTAGCAGAATGAATATCAAAAAGCAGCCTTAGCCTTAGCTGTTAATTTTAAATATACATGCTTTTATTTTAGATGGAAGCATACTTCTTGGAGATGCTGCATATCCATGCCTTCTCCAATTAATTACTCCATATCGGGATAATGGACATTTGACACAGGCCCAAAGAAATTTTAATCGTATACACAGTCAATGCAGAATTTCAGTTGAGCATGGATTTGGAATACTGAAACAACGTTTTCAGACAGTTATATTTCCTCAAGTTGAGGAATATGCAATTTATCGTCAAAATTCATCTTCGCTTGCTGCGTTCTTCACAATTTGGCTGACTTGGATGATTTGCAACACATGGAAGAACCTGAAGTCGACAACCATGCTGATATAAATGCGCAGGTATTGTTACATAATGTCCCAGCAGCAGATAGAAATGAAGATCCGGATGATGATCGACATGGTCGCGATCTCAGAGACGAATTATGTAGACAACTGTTTCAACGATGATTTGAATAAGAGTATCCAAATAAATTTGTTTAAATATTATGTTCTAATATTAATATTTAAATATTATGTTTATTATTTTTTTAAATATCGATATCGTGTCGTTGTCAACGTCGACATATCACATACTGCATTGTATCAATCTGTGTCGTTCAATTAAAAATATGTATGATATGTATTTAATGTACAAAACTATCAAAGTGCTTTCAAATATTTATGTTTTTTTAGTTATAAAAATTAGGAAACAATGTACAATTATAGTTTCAAGATTATAACGATTATAACCATAACGATTACACAAATATATTTCATTTATTAATAATTATGAATATTACGATTATATATCTTCTATTCAGCTCATTTTAATTAAAAATTATTAAAGTTTGATATTAAATTTTATAAAATAAATTCTTATGTAATATGTAAGACAACAAATAAAACAATTTTGTTAAAAATTTATCCATACATCAGTCTTTTATTGTCATATACGCCTATTTTTCATACAAATAGAGAAATATAACTGCATAATGCAAATATATATTTTTATTATGATTTTTTATCGATAATTAACAAAAAAATGTAAATTGAACAAGAAATGACAGTTTTGATTTTCAATCACGTTTTGTACGCTTGACTGCAAGTAAATAATGCTGCTTTATTATGTAAAAAAAAAACTCGATAAGTAAATGCAGCTTTTCCCAATTAAAAAAACTCAATAAATAAATGCAGCTTTTTTCAACTAAAAGAACTCAATAAGTAAATGTAGCTTTCCTCTCTTGCAGAGCTTGATACAGCTTTGTCACGCTGTTTATCAAAATAACAGAAAATAATAAAAAAAAATTAAAATAAACTTTAATAAAATAAAAGTTATTTCAACTTGATATAAAAATTTTAAATAAAATTAACAAAATTATATAATTAATAGTAGATATCTTGTATCGCCAGTGATGAATAAAATTAAAAATAAATGTGAGACGACCCAACTGGCTTAAATTAATTCTTATTATTATTTGTTTGATGCCATGTACAAGAAAAGACAACGTTTCGACCTTAGGTTTAGATCCTTATCAAGTCTAAAATTAACATTAAAAAATACAATAGATGTACATACAAGAATTTTGATTTTTAAGAAAGTAAAGCGCAAACCAAGATTATAATACCAATTTAAAACGTACCTTATAAATTCTTAAGTGCAATATATAATTAATTTTGTTCCATTTTACATATTTCAATATAAATATTGTGTCACGTAAACGTTCGGTATGGATGGTAAAGACGAACTAAGTTAAACAGCTTTGATTATTCTATCATAGATCGGATTCAAATTCTCTGTGTCTTTCTGTAGGTTGATCGTGTTATTAAATTTTTTTATAAAAAACATTTCAGCAATCTCTCTTTTCCTAGTGTTTGTTTCTCGATGTAAAATATTTAAGTTTGTCCATTTAAAGTCATGCGAAAATTCATTTCTATGTTTGCTTATAACATTTTGATTGCTGACATGCATTTTTATATTATTCATATGTTCTTTAATCCGAGTATTAAGGTGTCTTTTAGTTTGTCCGATGTATGTGGCGTCACAGTCATTGCAGTCGACTTTATAAACTATCTCGGTCATATCGGCTTTAGGTAATTTGTCTTTTCGAGGTTTAATAAACGTATCAAGTTTTTTTGGAATCGTATAAATAACACTTAAGCCTGTTTTCTTAATAGATCTCTCAATAGTCTCACTTAGGTTCTTAACATACGGCATTAAAATACAAGACGAAATATCAAATACATTATTTTTGTCAACTACTGTTGCGTTATGTTTCAACGACATAAATGATCGCCTGATAATCACGCTCCTTGTACGTGACGCCGAGCCGCCGGATGGCGATCGCGTGATCCTACCACTGAACCAATAACGAAGTCGATTGATCGTGCTGGCAATCGACCATTGGTAGTTAAGAAGGCGTACGGGGGTTCCGGTCTCTCGTCCCCGGGACGAGCCACTACTATTGTGTCGTTTTCGGACTGGGCTCGTCGTCAAAAACACAATCAAGTACCTCGTAGACTAAGGCAGTACGGTGCGCGCGATAAAACGCGGAGAAAAGCGATACTCCGCCACTGATTGTATATAGCCGCGATTAGCGAGTTTTCGTGTACGCTGTTCAGCGCCTTTATTGCCTTGGCTGCAAAGAGCCTTCGCACCGAAACCGTGGCCGAACGTGGCCTGTGAGCCCATAGTGTATCCTCGGTCGTGAATAAAGACTGTCTCATCACCTCAGTAACATTTATTTTACCCAAGGTTCAGCGCGCCGTCTCCCATTCGGGAGAGAATTCCCGCAATTCCACACAACTACGTTATGAGAATTTTCTAAAAAACATGTTCTTTTATACATATATCGCTCGATGACCGTCCTAGGGAAACAATTATTCAACAAGATTTTTTTAACCATCTGTAAGTTCTCATTATGAAATCGTTTATCCGATAACAAATAGCGTGGTCGACTAAGTTATTAATTGTGTTAACTTTGTATTTAAACGGATGGTTAGAATGGTAGTTTAAATATCTACCAGAGAAGGTGGGTTTCTGGTACCAACTAGTCAATAGTTTGCCATTGTTTCTAAAAACCAATGTATCCAGAAAGTTAATCTTGTTATTTATCTCTGTTTCATGTGTAAATTGCAAACGGTGATGGTATTTATTAAAAGTAGTCAAAATGTTATCCATTTTATTGCGTGGTACTATTGCAAAAATATCATCAACGTACCTATAATAAACTGAAATGTCAAATTGTAAAGAGCTTAAACATTCTGTCTCAAGATCATCCATAACTAAGTCTGCTAAAATAGGTGAAAGGGGGGATCCCATTGGCGTACCATGTATCTGTTCATAAAATTGATCGTTGAAACGAAAACTAGTAGATTCTAATACAGCGTCGATTCCATATGAAAATTGTGTCAAACTAAAATTTGTGTTACATGAAATATCCTTCCAACGTTTTTCAATAGCTTTTAAAACTAATTCCTTAGGAATGTTTGTGAATAAAGAAGTGACGTCAAGAGAAATTAACATTTCATTATCTTCAATACTCAAATTCTTGATTTTATCGCGAACGTCCAACCGTCTTTATATGTGAGATAGGTTTCGTAATGGATCGTTCCAATATATCATGTAAAAAACGCTGCTACTGTACACGGGCTCCCAAGTGACGAAACAATTATACGTAAAGGCGCGTTAACTTTGTGAATCTTCGGTAGACCGTAACATCGAGGAAGGTTCCCCATTTTTGGTATTAAGTCGTTTATATGTCATTCATCAATCAATTTATTATCTCGCCATGATTTGATTAAAGAATTGATTCTACCCGAAACTTTCTTGAGCGGATCTTTTTTCAGTTTAGTATATGTACCTTGATCACTTAGTTAAAACATTCATTTTGTCAATATAATCTTTTTGTCCATAATAACTGTAGTTTGACCCTTATCGGCTGTCGTAACTAAAATGTCATCGTTATCACGTAGATAACTATGACATTGTTTAGAGTTGTTTATAATGTATCTATCTATGTAGCTAGTGTGTTTCTTTTTCTCTAAGAAATCCATATGCCGCTTTAGTTACCTCGTTTCTTGTCGATTCAACAAGAGCATTAGGAATCTTAGTGCAATTAATTTCTAGGTTTCTTAGCTATATCGATAACAATGTTAGTGCGGTCATTCTTATAATTCTGTGAGACAGGCAACCCGAATTTATCACCTAAGCTTAAAAAATCTAGAATGTTCTCTGGAATAATTTTATTGCTCAAATTTACTATCCATTTCGATCTGTCCATTTTACTAACAAGGGGTTAAGTGAAACATCATTATTATACGTAATAATTGTTGAACTTTTTTATAATCGCGTTATCCTTTTTCGTTTTATTAAAAATAAATAAGTTATGGTGATTAAGTTCAAAAATCTGTGTAATTAACAGTTACGTGGAAGTAAGTCAAACATCCTTTTTTCGATGTTATAAGAGTTTGGAATGTAAGAACTTTATGTTATAATTTTAAATCTTTAATTTCTAAGTTCAACAATCTAATTCGAGTTCGTCTAGAAAAATAATCAAATTTTTGGTTTACGCTATTACTGTAGAAAAAGATGTTCAATTTCAATTTCTTGATGTGTGGTGGAAGTAAATCCAATCTTCTGCATCGAAGCAGGAAAATTAGTTGATGTTTCGATGTAAATAACTTCTTCTTGATATCAATCCATGATTTCAGCAACAATGTGTGGTTAAAACCATAATGATCAGAGATTGTTTAAAAAAAACCACCTCTCCGTGTAAGCACCATCATTCGGTCAATGTGCAGTAAAATTAATAGTAGATAATCAAGAAAGTTTCGGGTAGAATCAATTCTTTAATCAAATCATGGCGAGATAATAAATTGATTGATGAAATGACATATAAACGACTTAATACCACAAATGGGAACCTTCCTCGATGTTACGGTCTACCGAAGATTCACAAAGTTAACGCGCCTTTACGTATAATTGTTTCGTCACTTGGGAGCCCGGTTTACAGTATAGCGCGTTTTTTACATGATATATTGGAACGATCAGTTACGAAACCTACCTCACATATTAAAGACGGTTGGACGTTCGCGAATAAAATCAAGAATTTGAGTATTGAAGATAATGAAATGTTAATTTCTCTTGACGTCACATCTTTATTCACAAACATTCCTAAGGAATTAGTTTTAAAAGCTATTGAAAAACGTTGGAGTGATATTTCATGTAACACAAATTTTAGTTTGGCACAATTTTTATATGGAATCGACGCTGTATTAGAATCTACTAGTTTTCGTTTCAACGATCAATTTTATGAACAGATACATGGTACGCCAATGGGATCCCCCCTTTCACCTATTTTAGCAGACCTAGTTATGGCTGATCTTGAGACAGAATGTTTAAGCTCTTTACAATTTAACATTTCAGTTTATTATAGGTACGTTGATGATATTTTTGCAATAGTACCACGCAATAAAATTGATAACATTTTGACTACGTTTAACAAATACCATCACCGTTTGCAATTTACGCATGAAACAGAGATAAATAACAAGATTAACTTTCTGGATACATTGGTTTTTGAAACAATGGCAAACTATTGACTAGTTGGTACCAGAAACCCACCTTCTCTGGTAGATATTTAAACTACCATTCTAACCATTCCGTTTAAATACAAAGTTAACCACGATTAATAACTTAGTCGACCCACGCTATTTTGTTATCGGATAAACGATTTCATAAATGAGAACTTACAGTGGTTAAAAAATCTGTTGAATAATTGTTTCCCTAGGACGGTCATCGAGCGATATATGTATAAAAGAACATGTTTTTTTAGAAAATTCTCATAACGTAGTTGACAAAAATAATGTATTTGATATTTCGTCTTGTATTTTAATGCCGTATGTTAAGAACCCTAAGTGAGGACTATTGAGAGATCTATTAAGAAAACAGGCTTAAGTGTTATTTATACGATTCCAAAAAAACTTGATAACGTTTATTAAACCCCGAAAAGACAAATTACCTAAAGCCGATATGACCGAGATAGTTTATAAAGTCCGACTGCAATGACTGTGACGCCACATACATCGGACAAACTAAAAAGACACCTTAATACTTCGGATTAAAGAACATATGAATAATATAAAAATGCATGTCAGCAATCAAAATGTTATAAGGCAAACATAGAAATGAATTTTCGCATGACTTTAAATGGACAAACTTAAATATTTTACATCGAGAAACAAACACTAGGAAAAGAGAGATTTGCTGAAATGTTTTTTATAAAAAAATTTAATAACACGATCAACCTACAGAAAGACACAGGAATTTGAATCCGATCTATGATAGAATAACTCAAAGCTGTTTAACTTAGTTCGTCTTTACCATCCATACCGAACGTTTACGTGACACAATATTTATATTGAAATATGTAAAATGAACAAAATTAAGTATATATGCACTTAGAATTATAAGGTACGTTTTTAAATTGTATTATAATCTTGTTTGCGCTTTACTTTCTTAAAAATCAAATTCTTGTATGTACATCTATTGTATTTTTTAATGTTAATTTTAGACTTGATAAGGACCTAAACCTAAGGTCGAAACGTTGTCTTTTCTTGTACATGGCATCAAACAAATAATAATAAGAATTAATTTAAGCCAGTTGGATCGTCTCACATTTATTTTTAAAATTATATAAATTTTAAATACATATAACTTCATTTACGTGAAATGTTCATAAAGTTTGTAACTTTGGTTATAAAGTAAAAAATGAAGTGATTGAAAATGTGTACATTTATTAGCTTTTTTTTACCTTTGAATCCTGTAGAGTTACACATTTTTCCCAATGATGAAAGATCTAATTATTAGATCTAATTAAGATATAATTATTGTAAAAACCAACACACTTGTCTTTTAACAAAATTAAAATTAAACTTAATAAACTGTTCATAAATTTTATAAATTTGTAATAATATCTTATTAACATTTTTTAAAAGACAATGTGTCTATTTTTATAATTACTATATCTGACAGATCTTGTCAGGAAAAATGTGTAACTTCGCAGAATTTATATGTAGAAAAGATTAATAAATGTGTTTTACTACATTTTCCTTTAAGTAGGCAAAGGAACAAACTTTATGAATGTCTTATGTATACATATAATTTAGTAAACCTTCAGTCTTATTATATCTTATTAATCTTCTTCGTCTGATAATTCTTGTGTTGAGTATTTTTACTTTCTATTCTCTCTAGTATCTTAAGTTGCCTTTGTAAGATACTATTTCGTTCTTTTTGCAATTGTAATTGTTCTATTTGTAATTCATTACATTTTTAAGCTCCGTCAGATATTTTGTACGTGTTTCTTGTTTGGCATCACTTTCTCTTTGTAGCACAGCACAGATGGATTCCTTAAGTGATTGTAGAGTATGCGCCAATTTGCCATCTCGTACTTTTGCTTTTGTATTTATTAAAGATGAGCAACTGCTATCCGTCATGGACGATTTGCTGCTACCTATTACTGATTGAGATTGACTGTTAACTGCAGATGGTGTCGAAGGTGGCGAGTCTAGTGCAATAGAAGATTGTTCTTCATTTACATTCCTATAATAGAAAACATTTTAAATTATATCTAAAAATATATCTAGAAATGAATTAAAAAACATTTTAAGGAGATGATTACTCACTGAGACAAATGTTGACTGACCACTTTTTGCAAAATGTCTTCTTGAGAAACCATTCCATTGCGGCCAGCTACAAAAGATGGCACTCCACTGTGACTTTTTCCAAATAAGTTTATTATTTCACTGTAAAGATACATATGTATTCTATTACTTACTTATTAAATACTAAATATAATACTAACTACTTAATAAAACAGAATATTGTAAGAATGACAAAATAAAAATATGAAACAAATCGACTGAACTATTAATTATAATGTTTAATTCAAAAATATCATATATATAATTATATACAGAAAACACAAGATAGAACTTACTCTTTAAATGGAAGAGGTTTAGTGCCTTTTCCAGAACTATTTTTTCCCATGGTCTGTTTTGATATGTTTATCCCATTTCTTCTTCAACAATTTAAATTTATTTTTCGTGTGATTTTTAGTAGCATTCACATAACCTCTTTCTTGGAAGGATTCTGCTATCGCTTGAAACATAGCCTCTTTACTTTGATATTTTCTTTTCTGGAATTTTTTTTCATGCTGTTCATACTCTGTGAAAACGACATTATGGTTTTATAGTCCCAAATAAAATAGCCATCATTATTGACACCAGAAGTATTCTCTTTTTCATTATCTGAGTCTATAATTGAAGAGTCCAATGAAGACACAATTGTAGGCGTGTGCTGCATAAAGCTTGTTACAGGAATCGTAACAGAAGAACTCTCATGGATTTTAATCTGAGGCTGAATTTCAGAAGGACCTGCTTTATTTAGTAAAGCATTCACAATTGAAGAGTCTAGTGAAGACAAAGTTGTAGGTGTGTACTGCATAGAGCTTGTTACAGGAACTGTAACAGAAGGACTCTCGTGGATTATAGTCTGAGGTTGAATTGTAGAAAAACTTATTTTATTCAGTACAGAATCCAAAGGCGCAGTTGTGGTTAGGAACTGTGTCGAGTTTGTTGTAGCAGTTACAACAGAAGTACACGCAAAAGTCTGGGGAAACTTAATTAATTTTAATAATACCAGTTTAGGTTTCACAGCTGAAAAATAAAGCTATTAATATAGTACAATATTTATGCATTTAAATTCATCCTTAGAATAACCTCAGTATTGGATCTATCTCTTAGAATTTATTTTATTAGTTACTTACAGTAACAATATAAAAGTATTATGAGTATTTAAGTAAGTCAGCATCATAATAAATTCTTACCTGAATACTTAAAATAAGTTTTCCATTGTGAAATATCAGACAGTGACGGCGTAGCCGAATAATAAAAGCGAGGTTATTGGACTACCCGACTCTTGAGCAGTGGTATACTGTTTACAGTACAAGCTTCACACGCATGCGCGATAAAATAGCCCAAATGCACCACCTTCGAAGGTGAGGCAAATATAGCGGGCTCCTAATTGCTCTTAGAGTATGCTCTAACTTGACCGAACATCTAGTCGCCATCTTGTTTTCCCGGTGACACGAACGTTTGGGCCGCATTGGAGTGGAAGGAGCATGTTCGGGCCATGCGACGCGAACAAACCTTGAAGTCAGGCACGCCGCAAGGGCTATGCCCCTGGTAGGTTCAACCTGCCGGACTGAGTTTGAAGGAGAGGACAGACTAATAATGCACCAACGTCTTAATCCAGGTGTCGGCACGTGCCGATGTCTGATTGGCCACGAAGACGTGAAACAGCGCGGTCTCAAACGTTCCCCTCCTGGGGTACCCTGCCGACCCCCCTAGTATCTAGGCTTGGTGATATCATGGAGGCTTCTGAATCACTTGAACTACTTTTATAGGCGCCGATTTCCTTTGTCATTTTAATCTCCTAATTGACATTAAAAACAAGAAATTGATTGATAATGTTACCGGTCTATACTGGAAAAATTCAAGAAGTTGCACATTTGTCAATTTTACCACATCTCCTGATTCTGTGTACCACAAATTTTTAACCGAATTTCCAGGACTCACCGTTTTTTCTCCAATTTCCTCGGTAAAAACACATGGTGTTGAACATCATATCGTTACGGAAGGTTCTCCTAAATTTTCGACTCCCAGAAGGACTTACTCCTGAAAAACTTAATGTGCCAAGGAAGAATCAAGTCTATGATGGAGCAAGGAATTGCAGACCTTCAAGCAGCTCCTGGGCAGCCCCTCTACATATGGTACCTAAAAAGGAACAAAATTCTTGGGAGACTGTGTGGTGATTATCGTGCACTCAATTCAGTGACTATCCCGGATCGTTATCCCTTACCTCATATTCAAGATTTTTTCTTCTTCACTTTTTGGTAAGAATATCTTTTTCTAAAATCGACTTAGTTAAAGCGTACTATCAAGTACCCGTCGCTAAAGAAGATATTCACAAAACAGCTGTCCTACTCCATTTGGGCTTTTTGAATTTGTCGTAATGCCTTTCGGTTTACGAAACGCAGCCCAAACTTTTCAACGGCTCATGAACTCTTTACTTAATGATTTGAGTTTTGCCTTTGTTATCTTGATGACATTCTTATTGCTTCTAAGATGAGAAAGAACATATTGCTCACTTACGCATTATTTTTGATCGTCTTCAACAAGCTGGAATGACAATCAATGTCGCTAAATGTCTTTTCGGTCCAAAGCGAGATTTCTTTTCTTGGTTACTTAGTTTCTAACCAAGGAGTTAAACCTACATCCGAAAAAGTGAAATCAATTATTGATTATCCTAAACCTAAGACACTTCATGAATTACGCAGATTCTTAGGAATTATCAATTATTATCGTCGCTGTCTCAAGGATGCTGCAAATCATCAAGCTCTGTTAACAGAATATTTAAAGGACAGTCGCAAGAGGGATAGAAGAATTATTTCTTGGACTAAAGAAGCGGAATTAGCTTTCGAGTCATGTAAAGAAGAACTTTTACAAGTTACTACCCTTTCTCATCCTGCTCCTCATGCTCCTCTTATTTTAACTTGTGATGCTTCTGACTTTGCTGTTGGTGCATCACTTGAACAGTCTATTGACGACGATATCAAACCAATAGCATTTTTCTCAAAGAAACTAGACAAAGCTCAAAGAAATTATAGCACTTATGATAGAGAACTTCTTAGCATTTATTTGGCTATTAAACATTTCAGACATTTTGTTGAAGGAAGACAACTGATTATCAGAACTGATCATAAACCTTTGATTTTGCTTTCCGTCAGAAATTGGATAAAGCGTCACCAAGACAGATCAGACAATTGGACTTTATTGCTCAATTCTCTACAAATATTACCTATATTTCTGGAAAAATGAATTCAGTTGCTGATGCTCTGTCAAGAATTGAATCTATTTCAATGCCTATTATAGTTTCTTTAGAAGAACTTGCTAATTATCAGAAAGAAGATGAAGAACTTCGTTTTACTTTCTTCAAATTCTTCACTTCTGTTGAAGAAACTTATTCTTTCAGGATCAACCATACCTATTTATTGTGATTGCTCTTCGGAATTAATTCGTCCATATGTTCCTAAACTCTTACGCAAGAGAATTTTTGATGTTGTTCATGGACTCGCTCACCCCAGCGGCAGATTGACATCTAAACAATTACTACTGAAATTCATTTGGCCTTCTTTGAAGAAAGATGTGAAGGAATGGACTCGAACTTGTCTTCCATGCCAACGTGCGATGATTTCAAGACACACCAAGAATTCTCCAATTAAGATTGCAATTCCTGATCAACGCTTTCAGCATGTGCATTTAGACATTGTTGGACCACTTCCTATTTGTCAAAATTACCGTTATTGTCTTACTATGATTGATCGTTTTTCCAGATGGCCTGAAGCTGTTCCTATTTCTGAGATTTCTGCTGAAACTATTTCTACAACATTTTATTCACATTACAACAGATCAAGGTCCTCAGTTTGAAGCAGCTTTATTCAAAGCTTTAACAAACCTAATTGGATGCCAAAGGATTAGAACTTCTGCTTATCATCCTGCTTCAAATGGAATTCTGGAAAGATGGCATAGGACTTTGAAAGCAGCGATTATGTGCCACGAAACAACCAACTGGGTAGAATCTTTACCTTCAGTTCTTTTGGGATTACGTTCGTGTTTCAAAGAAGATTTAAAAGCTTTACCTGCAGAACTTCTTTATGGATCCACTCTTCGTATTCCTGGAGAATTTTTCATTGAAGAAGATTTTCCTGCAGATCCTGAAATCTTTCTTGAAAAACACAGGATTCATATGAGGAATATCAGATCATCTCCTACAAGTCATCATTGCAAAAGATCACCTTTTGTTCACAAGAATCTTTTTGATTGTACTCATGTTTGGATTAGAGAAGATACTGTTAGGAAGTTACTACAACCTCCTTATTCTGGCCCTTTTCCTATTGAAACGTATCTCTGATCATTTATTTGCAGTTAAT